>NW_027254667.1:0-219342 GCF_044704955.1 Pristiophorus japonicus | reverse complement strand
CCGATATACGGCCTGCTCAAAAACCTGCTGGCACCGGTCAAACCAGAGGAGAAGACTTACACAGAGCTGTGTGTGCTGGTGTGGGAACGCCTCAAGCCGAAGGAGAGCACCTTAAAGGCCAGGTATCACTTTTACACCCACCGGCGCTCCCAGGGCCAGAAGATTCCTTGCGGGGCAGTACGGTTTTTGCGGGATCTTTGCGGGAAATGTTGCCGAACGGTTTCGTGCTCGGAATCGGTCACGAGGTCATCCTTCGCAAGCTGCTGTCTGCCGGATCCCGGGATAAACGGGCCCTTTTCGGAATGGGAGGCAGTGACTAGTGGGGTACCGCAGGGCTCAGTGCTGGGACCCCAGCTATTTACAATATACATCAATGATTTAGATGCAGGAATTGAGTGTAATATCTCCAAGTTTGCAGATGACACTAAACTGGGTGACGGTGTGAGCTGTGAGGAGGATGCTAAGAGGCTGCAGGGTGACTTGGACAGGTTAGGTGAGTGGGCAAATGCATGGCAGATGCAGTATAATGTGGATAAATGTGAGGTTATCCACTTTGGGGGCAAAAACAGGAAGGCAGAATATTATCTGAATGGTGACAGATTAGGAAAAGGGGAGGTGCAACGAGACCTGGGTGTCATGGTACATCAGTCATTGAAAGTTGGCATGCAGGTACAGCAGGAGGTGAAGAAGGCAAATGGGATGTTGGCCTTCATAGCGAGAGGATTTGAGTATAGGAGCAGGGAGGTCTTACTGCAGTTGTACAGGGCCTTGGTGAGGCCACACCTGGAATATTGTGTTCAGTTTTGGTCTCCTAATCTGAGGAAGGACATTCTTGCTATTGAGGGAGTGCAGCGAAGGTTCACCAGACTGATTCCCGGGATGGCTGGACTGATATATGAGGAGAGACTGGATCAACTGGGCCTTTATACACTGGAGTTTAGAAGGATGAGAGGGGATCTCACAGAAACATATAAGATTCTGACGGGACGGGAAGAATGTTCCCGATGTTGGGGAAGTCCAGAACCAGAGGACACATTCTAAGGATAAGGGGTAAGCCATTTAGGACCGAGATGAGGAGAAACTTCTTCACTCAGAGAGTTGTTAACCTGTGGAATTCCCTGCCGCAGAGAGTTGTTGAGGCCAGTTCGTTGGATATATTCAAGAGGGAGTTAGATGTGGCCCTTACGGCTAAAGGGATCAAGGGGTATGGAGAGAAAGCAGGAAAGGGGTACTGAGGTGAATGATCAGCCATGATCTTATTGAATGGTGGTGCAGGCTCGAAGGGCCGAATGGCCTACTCCTGCACCTATTTTCTCTGTTTCTATGTTTCTCTCTGAGCAAGGCCATCACGACAGCCCAGGCCTTCATATCCACGAGCGATAACACGAAACAGATTCGAAGCTCACCGGCAAGTACTGTGCATAAAATAACGTATTCAGCAGGCAGAACGGCACAGGACAGGGCCCACATGACCACAGAGGCCAGACCTAGGCCTCGAGTGACTCAGAGTCCGCCGTGGGCCGTGAATGCGTATCCATTAGCACCATGTTGGCCCTGCTGGGGTCAGCCATCGAGCCCATCAATGTCGATTCAAGCCCTGTGTGTGCAAGGGCCGTGGAACAATGGGGCACCTCCAGCGAATGTGCAAACGGTCTGTGACTCACCACGTGGCAGAGTCAGGAGAGGACCATCGATCCAGCGAGGGTCACGCTGAACGAGCAGGAGAGGCAACTCAACCTGAGGCTGAAGGGGAAGTACATGGGGTACACACCTTCACCACCAAAAGCCCTCCGATAATGTGAAAAGTTGGACCTAATGGCACTCCAGTCTCCATGGAACTAGACACGGGGGCGAGTCAATCAATAATGAGCCAGAAGGCATTCGAGAGGCTGTGGGGGGGGCGACAGAGCACAATGACCCAAGCTGATCCCGATTCAGGCAAAGCTGGGCACCTACACCAAGGAACTGAGACCAGTTATTGGTAGTGCGGGCATAAGGGTATCCCATGAGGGAGCGGTGCGCGATTTACCTCTGTGGATTGTTTCAGGCGATGGGCCAATGCTGCTTGGTAGAAGGTGGATGGGGAAGATTCGATGGAACTGGGAAGACCTCTGTGTACCTTCTCTGGCGAACAACCTCTCCCCTTGCTCAAAGGCTGAGCAAGCCCCCCACCTTCAGCTGAACCAGGCGTCGAAGTGCAGATCCATTTGCAGACCCCCGAGGCACAGGCCGCTCATCGCGACCACCAGGAGGCGAAGATCAACCGAGCAGCGGTTACAGACGGGGGTACCCAGCACCCGAAGCCGACGACCTCTTGGCGGCGACGGAAGAGGCTCCAGGTCGACCAAGCGGAGTGGGGCTCCGGCCGAAACCATCCGAATGTGTCTTCCCGACGCCAGAGGCGGGAATCCCTGGGGAGGAAGATGGCGGCAGTCGAGAGAAGCGTCCAGACCACGGGTCGAGAGAAACGTCCAGACCACGGGATGTGGCCGCAACGGAACAGAGGCATGTGTTGGCCAGCGAGGAAGGCCACTGGGTTTGGGGCAAAGGTAAAGGGGGGGGCCGCTGAGAAGGCCAGGACCCCACTATGTTCCAATAAGTTGTTTGCACTGTGGAACCCATGTGAGCGTTCTTTCGCGGCCAATGGTGTACTATCATATGGGGTCGGGGGTACGTTAAAACAAGCCAAAGTAGCGGGCAAACAACAATCGGTCGTATATGTATCTGACAAAGTACTTGTAGCAAGTGATGTGTTATCACATTACCGCCTGCTCACGGCGAACCGCCAGACGGGAGTGTTGCAGCTTATCCGTCGCAAAGGCGTAATGCTCATCCCATCAGATTGCCCCCCCCCCTGTGGGGCAAACCCTGCAACGTGTTACAAAGAAAGGCAGGGAGGCTACACACAGTCGGTGGTGCGGGAACCTCCGTACTACGTCCCAGGATCCACGGGGGAACCACACGGCCTCCCGCTACCACTGAAAGTCTCAGGGCCGTATCGGCCCATCCTGGGCTCTCCAGGCCTTAGGGTCAGCGACAATAGTCCGCAGCGGGCAGCCCAGATCACCAAGCCGAGCACCACACGTGTCGCGGTAGACTCCCTACAGACCCCGGCTGTCCCGGGTTGCTACGCAGTCACCGGACAGAGTCGCTCAGGACCGAGCCTTCCGTCTGCTATCAGCAGAGAATGCACCACGATCGTACGGCCCCCCTCCACGCCACATCAGAATAAGTGACGTGGACAATATTCAGGGCCCCCAGATGGGGCCGAGAGCACTGTGTGAGACAAAGAGGGGAATGGAGTGTGTGTGTGTGTGTGTGATGAAAATGGAGTGTTTGGTTGTGAAACCATGTACTGAGCAAACGCAGAAAGCGTTTGGACCAGACCAGACTGCAAACTATCGATAAGCAGGCCACCATTGTGAAAGGACCTGGCCACGTCTGTCCCATCACACCAGGCACTCGGCCGGGCAGCAACGTTCTGACCAACTCACCCAGGCCAGGAATTCAAATCAGGTGATCGACCCGGGGACACAGGGCGTCATATCGCCTCAACTTGCAAATAACTGGTACATAAGCCTTTGGAGGGGGCGGGGGGGGAGTGATGTTATGTATGCACCGAAACCTCACCAATATGTCAGACTTGCCACTAGGGGGCACACCTGTGGGAGGCCTAAGGGTCACTTGTGCACCCTGGGACAAGCAGGTACATAAGGTGATCCACCATGCTGCTTCCCCACTCTGGGGTCTCAATAAAGAGACCAAGGTCACAATAGTTTCAGCTTACGATACGGTCCCGTGGATTTATTCTGAACATAACAGTGATGGGGAGGGCAGAGAAAGATTTGGAAGGGGAAGAGAGAGTGTGAGGGAGACAAGGGGAGGAGAGGGGAGCCTGTTGTTCCAGGGTCGGTCTCAGAGCTGGTTAATATTTATAATTAAAGCCCTTGTTAATTGACGGTGAATTTAATAAATAGGCTGATCTTGAGGAGGCCCCAGTGAGATTTGAACTCACAACCCCTGGTTTACTAGACCAGTGCTCTAACCCCTGAGCTATGGAGCCACCAGCTCTGGGAAAGACAGGGGAAGGAGCAGGAAAGAGAGGGGAAGGGAAAAGAGAGAGTGGAAGGAGTGAGAGAGAGGGGGAAGGGGAGACAGAGAAGGAAGGAGTGAGAGAGAGGGGGAAGGAGGGGGAAGAGGAAGAGAGGGAGGGAAAGGAGTGAGAGGGGGAAAGGGGAGAGAGAGTGTGGAAGGGAGGGAGAGAGTGTGGAAGGGAGGGAGAGAGTAGAAGGAGTGAGAGGGGGAGGGGAGTGGAAGAGAGGGGAGGATTGAGAGAGAGAGGGGAAGTGGAGAGAGAGTGGAAGGAGAGAGAGAGGGTGAAGGGGAGACATGGAGGAAGAGAGAGAAGGGAAGGGGAGATAGAGAGGGGGAGAGGAGAGAGATGGGGAGAGGAGAGATGGGAACGAGAAAGAGAGGGAGAAGGGGAGAATCTGAAAAGAAAGGGAAAAGGAAGAGACAGAGGAGGTAGGGGAGGAGAGAGAGGGGAGGGGAGAGGGAAAGGGAGAGTGAAAAGGCAGAACGGGAGGGGGAGAGAGGGTGGAGAGAGTGGGTAGTGGAATGAGGGGGAGGGGAGAGAGAGGGAAGATAGAGGAGGAAGGAGAGAGAGGGAAGGAGTGCGCGGTGAATGAAAGTGAGAGAGAAGGGGAGAGAGGGGAAGTGGAGAGCGAGAAAAGGGAAGGGTTAGAGAGAGGCGGGAAGGGGAAGGTGATCGTGGAGGAGTTGGAAAGAGAAGTGAAGGGGAAAGGGAGAGAGAAAGAGGGGCGAGGGGAAAGAGAGGGGACGGAGAGAGAGAGAGTGGAAGGATGGGGGAGAGAGGGGGAGGGGAGTCTGTGAGGGACGGGGAAAGCTCAATTGCGGGAAAAAGATGCAGAACGGGAAGGGAGAGCGATATTACTGGAGACAAAAGGAGATTGTTGCTCCAGGGTCAGTCTCAAAGCTGTTTAATAGCCTTGTTAATTGAGGGTGAATTTAAATATTGAGTTAACTTTGAGGAGGCCCCATTGCGGTTTGAACTCATGACTGCTGGTTTACAAGACCAGTGCTCTAACCCCTGAGCTATGGAGCCTCCTGTTTGAGGAGTTACAGGGGAAGGAACAGGAAAGAGAGGGGAAGGGAAAAGAGAGCGTGGAAGGAGTGAGAGAGATGGGGAAGGGGAAAGAGAGGAAGGGGAGAGAGAGGGAGACGGAGTGAGAGAGAGAGGAATGGGAGAGAAGGAGAGGGGGAGGGGAGAGACGGGAAGGGGAGAGAGATGGGAAGACGAGAGAGGGAGGAGGCAGGGGAGAGAGAAAGGAAGGGGAGACAGAGAGGGCGAAGGGGAGAATCGGAAAAGAATGGTAAAGAGAGAGTGGAGGGAGGGGAGGGAAGAGAGTGGAAGGGGAGAGGGAGAGTGAAAGGGAGAGTGAAAAAGCAGAGGGGGAAGGGGAGAGAGGGGGGAGAGAGGGGGAGGGGAGAGAGAGGCAAGAGAGAGGAGGGAGGAGAGAGAGGGGAAGGAGTGGGGGGAGAATGACAGTAGAGAGGAAAGGGGAGAGAGGGAGGGGAAGGGGAGTGAGCGAGGGGAATGGTAATGTGGGAGGGGAAGGGGAGAGAGAGAGGGGGAGGGGGAAAGAGCAGGGAGGAAGAGATAGAGTTAAGGGGGGAGAGAGAGCGGAAGGACTGAGAGAGGGAAGGGGAGAGAGAAGAATAGATGGTTCTGTTGTGTATCTGTAAAGCATGCACTCCCATCTTCCGCCACCAGGGAGCACATCCCCTGAAGTCCCAAGGGATCCCAGCATCCCTTGGGAGAATGGTATTTCAGCCGGGCCCTAAGGCCTGTTCCTCACTCTGGAGTGTCTTAATAAAGACTGAGGTCACTGTTACTTTAACCTCCCTGTGTGCAGTCTCATCTGTGTTAGGAACACAACAGGTTCATTCTCTGGTTACCAACCAGTAACTAGTGGTGTGCCGCAGGGATCAGTGCTGGGACCCCAACTATTTACAATCTATATTAACGACTTGGAAGAAGGGACTGAGTGTAACGTAGACAAGTTTGCTGACAATACAAAGATGGGAGGAAAAGCAATGTGTGAGGAGGACAGAAAAAATCTGCAAAAGGACATAGACAGGCTAAGTGAGTGGGCAAAAATTTGTCAGATGGAGTATAATGTTGGAAAGTGTGAGGTCATGCACTTTGGCAGAAAAAAATTAAAGAGCAAGTAATTATTTAAATGGAGAACGATCGCAAAGTGCCGCAGTACAGCGGGACCTGGGGGTACTTGTACATGAAACACAAAAGGTTAGTATGCAGGTACAGCAAGTGATCAGGAAGGCCAATGGTATCTTGGCCTTTATTGCAAAGGGGATGGAGTATAAAAGCAGGGCAGTCTTGCTACAGTTATACAGGGTATTGGTGAGGCCACACCTGGAGTACTGCGTGCAGTTTGGGTCTCCGTATTTACGAAAGGATATACTTGCTTTGGAGGCAGTTCGAAGAAGGTTCACTCGGTTGATTCCGGGGATGAGGGGGGTTGACTTATGAGGAAAGGTTGAGGAGGTTGGGCCTCTACTCATTGGAATTCAGAAGAATGAGAGGTGATCTTATCGAAACGTATAAGATTATGAGGGGGCTTGACAAGGTGGATGCAGAGAGGATGTTTCCACTGATGGGGGAGACTAGAACTAGGGGGCATGGTCTTAGAATAAGGGGCCGCCCATTTAAAACTGAGATGAGGAGGAATTTCTTCTCTCAGAGGGTTGTAAATCTGTGGAATTCGCTGCCTCAGAGAGCTGTGGAAGCCGGGACATTGAATATATTTAAGACAGAGATAGACAGTTTCTTAACCGATAAGGGGATAAGGGGGCGGGCAGGGAAGTGGAGCTGAGTCCATGATGGTATTAAATGGTGGAGTAGGCTCGATGGGCCGTATGACCTACTCCTGCTCCTATTTCTTATGTTCTTATGTTTTTATCGTAGAATCTGAAAAGAAAGGGAGAAGAGACACAGAGAGTGGGAAGGGGAGAGAGGGGGAGGGGAGAGGGTGAGAGAGGGGAATGAGTGAGAGACTGGGAAAAAGAGGTTACAATGGGAAGGGAGAAGAGAATACAAGGAGCCTGTTGTTTCAGGATCGGTCCCTGAGCTGTTCAATTTTTATAATTAAAGTCCTTGTTAATTGACAGTGAACTTAAATACTGAGCTAATTTTGAGTAGGTCCCAGTGAGAGTTGAACCCACGACCCCAGGTTTAACTAGACCAGTGCTCTAACCCCTGAGCTATGGAGCCACCTGCTTTGTGAAAAGACAAGGGGAAGGAGCAGGAAAGGGAGGGGAAGGGAAACGAGAGAATGGAAGGAGTGAGAGAGAGGGGGAAGGGGAGAGTAAGAGATGGAAGGGGAGAGGGGGGAAGGGGAGAGAGATGGGAAGGCAAGAAAGGGAGGAGGCAAGGGAGAGAGAAAGGAAGGGGAGAGAGAGGGAGAACGGGAGATTCTGAAAAGAAAGGGAAAAGAGAGCGAGCGAGGAAGGAGGGAAGTGGAGAGTGAAAAGGCGAGGGGAAGGGGAGAGAGGGTGGAGAGACTGGGTTGGCGAAAGAGACAGAATGAGAGAGTGGATAGCTGAGAGAGAGGGTGAGGCGATGGAGGAGGGAGAGGGGAATGAGTGAGAGCTGGGAAAGCGAGATAGTGGGAAAAAGATGTGGAACAGGTTGTGATGGGGAAGAGAGAGACAGGAGTCTGTTGTTCCAGGGCTGGTCTCAGAGCTGTTTAATATTTATAATTAAACCCCTTGTTAATTGACAGTGAATTTTAATACTGAGCTAATTTTGAGTAGGCCCCAGTGAGATTTGAACCCACGACCCCTGTTTTACTAGACCAGTGCTCTAACCCCTGAGCTATGGAACCACCTGCCCTGGGCTGTGGGTCATTCCCCAGTTAGTGCTGTGTGTTTGAAGAATGAGGAGGGGTCAGTGAAACGCTCAGATTGTGTCTCATCCCCCAGACTCCTGCCTCCGTCTCTTCAATATTCGCCTCTCAACATTGATATATCGGGTCTTTCACATAGTAAAACATCCCAAGGCAACTCAGTCACACTCTGTCCCAATCTCTCTGTCTCTCTGTCTCTTTCTCTCTCTCCCTCTGTCTCTCTCTCTCTCTCTGTCTCTCTATCACTTTCTCTCTGTCTCTCTATCACTTTCTTTCTGTCGCTCACTGTGCCTCGAGCCGGAAGGGGTTAAAGAGGGGGAAGGGGAGAGAGAGAGAGAAAGAGATGGAGAGAGAGAGGAGCATGTCAGTAGTTGTTATTACATCGGTAGTCCACTAGGTGGGGCTCTATTAGAGGAAGAGAGCGGGAAGGGGAGAGTGAGGGGAAGGAGTGAGAGAGAGGGAAGGGGAAAGTGAGGGGAAGGAGTGAGAGAGAGGGAAGGGGAGAGTGAGGGGAAGGAGTGAGAGAGAGGGAAGGGGAGAGTGAGGGGAAGGAGTGAGAGAGAGGGAAGGGGAAAGTGAGGGGAAGGAGTGAGAGAGAGGGAAGGGGAGAGTGAGGGGAAGGAGTGAGAGAGAGGGAAGCAAAGAGTGAGGGGAAGGAGTGAGAGAGAGAGTGAGGGGAAGGAGTGAGAGAGAGACGGGGAAGAGGAGAGACAGAGGGAACACCAACAATAATGTATATTTATATAGCGCCTTTAACGTAGTGAAACGTCCCAAGCTGCTCCACAGGAGGATTATGGGATAAAAATTTGACACCGAGCCACAAAAGTAGAAATTAGCGCAGGTGAAGAGGTCGGTTTTAAGGAATGTCTTGAAGGAGGAAAGAGAGGTAGAGAGGTGGTGAGGTTTAGGGAGGGAGTTCCAGAGCTTGGGGCCCAGGCAACAGAAGGCAAGGCCACTGATGGTGGAGCGATTATAATCAGGGATGGTCAGGAGGGCAGAATTAGAGGAGTGCAGACATAAGGACATAAGAATTAGGAACAGGAGTAGGCCATCTAGCCCCTTGAGCCTGCTCCGCCATTCAATGATTGTGGGGTTACAGAGATAGGGAGGGTTGTGGGGCTGGAGGAGATTACAGAGATAGGGAGTAGTGAGGGGCCATGGAGTGATTTGTAAACAAGGATGAGAATTTTGAAATCGAGGCATTGCTTAACCGGGAGCCAATGTAGGGCAGCGAGCACAGGGGGTGATGGGTGAGCGGGACTCGGTGCGAGTTAGGACACGGGGTCAGCGAGTACAGGGGGTGATGGGTGAGTGGGACTCGGTACGAGTTAGGACACGGGGCAGTGAGCACAGGGGGTGATGGGTGAGCGGGACTCGGTGCGAGTTGGGACACGGGGCAGTGAGCACAGGGAGTGATGGGTGAGCGGGACTCGGTGCGAGTTGGGACACGGGGGCAGCGAGCACAGGGGTTGATGGGTGAGCGGGACTGGGTGCGAGTTAGGACACAGGGCAGTGAGCACAGGGGGTGATGGGTGAGTGGGACTGGGTGCGAGTTAGGACACGGCGGCAGTGAGCACAGGGGGTGATGGGTGAGCGGGACTCGGGTGCAAGTTAGGACACGGGGTCAGTGAGCACAGGGGGTGATGGGTGAGTGGGACTGGGTGCGAGTTAGGACACGGGGCAGCCGAGTTTTGGATCACTTCTAGTTTATATTGGGTAGAATGTAGAAAGAAGTGTGAGAGAGGGGGAAGGGGAGAGGATGGGGAGAGTGAGGGGAAGGGATAGTGAGTGTGGCGAGGGAGGGGCAAGGGAAATGAGTGAGAGACGGGGAAAGCGAGAAATATATGAAGAACAGGTCGTGATGGAGCAGGGAGAGGGAGATTTGGAAGGGGAGAGAGAGTAGAAGAGACACAAGAAGGAGGAGAGGGGAGCCTGTTGTCTCAGGAACAGTCTTGGAGCTGTTTAATATTTATAATTAAATTCCTTGTTCGTTGAAATTGAATTTAAAGACTGAGCTAATTTTGAGTAGGCCCCAGTAAGATTTGAACCTACGACCCCTGGTTTACTAGAGCAGTGTTGTAACCCCTGAGCTATGAAACCACCTGCCCTGGGTTGTGGGTCATTCCCCAGTTAGTGCTGTGTGTTTGAAGAATGAGGAGGGGTCAGTGAAACGCTCAGATTGTGTCTCATCCCCCAGACTCCCTCTCGACTTTCCCTTCTGACTTTCCCCTTCCCCCTCTCTAACCCCTTCCGGCTCGAGAGACAGTGAGCGACAGAGAGAAAGTGATAGAGAGACAGAGAGAGACAGAGAGACAGAGAGATTGGGGCAGAGTGTGACTGAGTTGCCTTGGGATGTTTTACTACGTGAAAGACCCGATATATCGATGTTGAGAGGCGAATATTGAAGAGACGGAGGCAGGAGTCTGGGGGATGAGACACAATCTGAGCGTTTCACTGACCCCTCCTCATTCTTCAAACAAACAGCACTAACTGGGGAATGACCCATGGCCTAAAGCAGGTGACCCCATAGATCTGGGGTTAGAGCACTGCTCTAGTAAACCAGGGGTCGTAGGTTCAAATCTTACTGGGGCCTACTCAAAATTAGCTCAGTCTTTAAATTCACTGTCAATTAACAAGGGATGTAATTATAAATATTAAAAAGTTCCCAGACTGACCCTGGAACTACAAGCACTGTCTTGTCCACATTAAAAGATTACCACATTTAGATTGTACTTGAAGTGCTGTAACCTGCAGATATACAGACTGAAAGCTAGAAAGTGGGATTGGGCTTGGTCAGTGGGTGTGGATACAGTGGGCCAAAATGGGTTTCTGCCTTATTCCCTTCTCACTCAATCTCTCGACCTGACTCTCTGTCTGTCTCTAACATCATCATCATCGGCAGTCCCTGGGAATGGAGGAGAACTTGCTTCCACTTGAAAACTGAGTCCCCATTTATCCATCGTGTTTGTCACATCCTCAAAGAATCCCAACAAATTCGTCAAACATGACTTCCCCTTCATCAATCCATGCTGACTCTGCCTGACTGAATCATGCTTTTCCCAATGGCCTGCTCCGAAAGGAGTGAGAGAGAGGGGGAAGGAGTGAGAGAGGGGGAGAATCTGTCGGAAAGAAAATGCTTTCGTTACCAGAACTAAATCTGCGGGCTGTGTCATCTCCACCCCGGTGGTGGGCAATGGCAGCCGACTGAGAGCATCGGCACAGTTTTCTGTGCCTGGCCTGTGGCGGGTGGTGTAGATGTATGTGGACAACGTGAGCGCCCATCTCTGGATGCGGGCTGATGCATTCATATTTATCCCCTAATTTTCAGAAAGGAGGGATATAAGCGACTTATGGTCGATTTCCAATTTGAATTTGAGCCCGAACAGATATTGATGCATTTTCTTTACCCCGTAAACACACGCTAACACTTCTCTCTCGATCATACTGTAGGTCCTCTCGGCCTTAGACAGACTTCTGGTTGCATAAGCAGCCGGTTGCAATTTCCCAAATTCATTCGCTTGTTACAATACACACCCGACCCCGTACGACGACGCATCACATGCTCGTACCAAACGTTTACATGGATCGTACAACACAAGCAATTTGTTTGAACATGACAGCTTCCGGGCTTTCTCAAAGGCATTTTCTTGGCTTTTACCCCAGACCCATTCATCTCCCTTACGCAGTGGAGGGTGCAGGGGTTCTAACAATGTGCCAAGACCCGGTAAGAAGTTACCAACATAGTTCAGGAGTCCTAGAAACGACCGCAGCTCCGTCACGTTCCGTGGTCTCGGTGCGGTCTCGATTGCCCCCGTCTTCGAATCGGTGGGCCTGATGCCGTCCGCCGCGATTCTTCTCCCCGGGAACTCCACTTCAGGCGTCGGGAAAACGCACTGCGAGCATTTCAGCCTGAGCCCCACATGATTAAGCCGACTAAGGAGCTCCTCCACGTTCTGCAAATGCTCGACGGTGTCCCGACCTGTAACCAAGATGTCGTCCTGGAAGACCACGGTGCACGGGACCCACTTCAGCAAGCTTTCCGTGTTCCTCTGGAATATCGCCGTGGCTGATCGAATCCCAAACGGGCATCTGTCGTAAACGAAAAGACCTTTGTGCGTGTTGAGGCAGGTGAGGCCTTTCGAAGATTCCACCAGCTCCTGCGTCATGTAGGCCAAGGTCAAGTCCGGCTTCGTGAATGTTTTCCCCCACCGCCACCAGCCTGACAAATAGGTCGTCTGCCTTTGGTAGCGGGTATTGATCCTGCAGGGAGAAACGATTGATAGTTACTTTGTAATCACCACAGATTCTGACGGTGCCGTCTCCCTTGAGGATTGGAACGATCAGACTGGCCCACTCATTGAATTCGATCGGCGAAATGATGTCCTCTCGTTGCAGCCTGTCCAGCTCAATGTCCACCCTCTCTCTCACCATGTAAGGTACCGCTCTCACCTTGTGATGGATGGGTCGCGCCCCCGGAATTAAATGGATCTGCACTTTTGCTCCTTGGAACTTCCCGACGCCTGGTTCGAACAGCGAGGGGAACTTGCTTAGGACCTGGGCACATGAGGTGTCGTCGACGGGCGTATCTTTCCCAGCCAGCTCCTGCCGAACAGCGTGGGGCCATCGCCCGGTACCACCCACAGTGGTAAATCGTGCACCGCTCCATCGTAGGAGATCTTTCCGGTAGCACTGCCGATTACGGGAATCAGTTCCTTTGTGTACGTTCTAAGTTTGGTACGAATGGGAGTCAGGACTGGCCTTGAAGCCTTGTTGCACCACAACTTATCGAAAGTCTTTTTGCTCATTATGGACTGGCTCGCGCCCGTGTCCAGCTCCATGGACACCGGGAGCCCATTTAATTCAACCTTCAGCATTATCGGGGGACACTTTGTGGTAAATGTGTGCACCCCATATACCTCTGCCTCCTCGGTCTGAGGCTCTGGTTCATCATGGTCCGCCGTGGATCTGTCCTCCTCTGCAACAAGGTGGTTTGCAGGATTAGCAGGATTTGCAGCTCGCCTGCACATACGTTGGAGGTGTCCCATTGTTCCACAGCCCTTGCAAACGTACCCTTTGAAGCGGCATGAATGGAATCGATGATCACCCCCGCAGCGCCAACAAGGTGTTAATGGCCTTGTATTCATCACCCTTGATGGCGGACTCTGAGTCATCTGTTGACGTGCAGCTACAGGCGTGTAAGTCCTGCCATGTACATTTCGATTTGAAAACAACGTTACTTTGTTCACAGTACTTGTAGCAGCACTAGTGTGCTGAGAGATTTGTTTGATATTGTCACTGGTGGCGATAAACGCCTGGGCTATCGCTATGGCTTTACTCAAGGTTGGGGTCTCTACAGTCAAAAGTTCGCGAAGTATTACTTCATGGCCAATGCCAAGTACAATGAAGCCCTGAGCATGTGCTCCAAGTGTCCTTCAATTTCGCAATGTCCTGCAAGGCCCCTTAGCTCAGTGACATAACTTGCCACTTCCTGACCTTCAGACCTCTTGTACGTGTAGAACCGATACCTCGCCATCAGAACACTTTCCTTCGGGTTCCGATGCTCGCGGACCAGTGTGCACAACGCATCGTACGACTTGTCTGTGGGTTTCGTTGTAGCGAGCAGGATTGTCATGAGGCCATATGTTGATGGCCCATAAACGGTGAGGAGGATCGCCCTTGGTTTGGCAGTGTTCGTTTCTTCTTCCAGCTCGTTGGCCACAAAGTATTGCTCAAGTCGTTCCACGAAGGTTTCCCAATCATCTCCCTCCGAAAATTTCTCCAGGATGCCCACAGTTCTCCGCATTGTTGCATTGGGGTTCGTCATCTGTATCTCGTCGCCTGTTGTTATGTCTTGAAAAAAGTGTCAGACTAGATGCTGCAAGCTCAAAGTAAGTGTGACCGTAGTCCTTTAGTGCAGATCTCAGAGTGCCTCTCCAGCCTGTGAGGCCTCTTTATATACAGGTGCTCCCAAGGGATTGTGGGCTCCCTTTGGACTCCACGGGATAAGCCCTCTGGTGGTTAGACATGGTAATTACAGGTTTACATACATAACAGAAGGAGTGAGAGAGAGGAGGAAGGGGAGAGAGTGGGGAAGGAGAGAGAGTGGGGAAGGAGTGAGAGAGAGGGGGAAGGGGAAAGAGTGGGGAAGAAGTGAGAGAGGGAGGAAGAGAGAGGGAAAGGGGAGAGAGAGGGGAGGGGAAAGAGAGGGAGGAGAAGGGGAGAGAGTGGGGAAGGGGAGAGAGAGGGAGGAAGAGAGAGGGAAAGGGGAAATAGAGGGAGGGAAAGGGGAGATAGAGGGAGGGGACGGGGGGAGAGAGAGAGTGGAAGGGGGAGCGAGTGGGGAAGGTGTGAGTGAGGGAAGGGGAGAGAGGGGGAAGGAGAGAGGGTGAGGTGAGGGAAGGGGAAGGAGGGAGAGGGGAATGAGTGAGAGACGGGGAAAACGAGATAGCGGGAAAGGGAGAGAGGGGTGAAAAGATGTAGAACGGGTCGTGATGGGGAAGGGAGAGAGGGATTTGGAAGGGGAGAGAGTGTGTCAGAGAGACGAGAAGAGGAGAGAGGAAAGGGAGAGAGAAAAGTGAAGGAGTGAGAGAGAGGGGGGAAGGAGCGAGAGAGAGGGTAACGAGTGTGTAAGAGCGGGAAGGGGAGAGAGAGAGGGAGGCGAAAGGGGAGAAGGCAGAGGGTGAGAGAGGGGAATGAGTGAGAGATGGGGAAAACAAGATAAAAATGTAGAACAGGTTGTGTAGATGGGGAGGGCAGAGAAAGATTTGGAGCCTCTGCCTCCTCGGACTGAGGCTCTGGTTCATCGTGTTCCGCCGTGGATCTGTCGTCCTCTGCAACATGATGGTTTGCAGGATTAGCAGGGTTTGCAGCTCACCTGCACATACGTTGGAGGTGTCCCATTGTTACACAGCCCTTGCAAATGTATCCTTTGAAGCGGCATGAATGGAATCGATGATCACCAAGACCACCACAACCTCTGTCGTCGAGCTACAGTACGCGGACGACACCTGAATCTGCGCACATTCAGAGGCTGAACTCCAGGATATAGTCAACGTATTTACTGAGGCGTACGAGAGCTCGGGCCTTACACTAAACATCCGTGAGACAAAGGTCCTCCACCAACCTGTCCTCACCGCACAGCACTGCCCCCCAGTCATCAAGATCCACGCGTGGCCCTGGACAACGTGGACCATTTCCCAAACCTCGGGAGCCTCCTATCAACAAGAGCAGACATTGACCACCAGATCCAACACCGCCTCCAGTGCACCAGTGCAGCCTTCGGCCGCCTGAGGAAAAGAGTGTTTGAAGACCAGGCCCTCAAACCTACCACCCAGCTCATGGTCTACAGGGCTGTAGTAATAGCCGCCCTCCTGTATGGCTCAGAGACATGGACCATGTACAGTGGACAGCTCAAGTCGCTGGAGAAATACCACCAACGATGTCTCCGCAAGATCCTACAAATGCTGGTAAATATTTTCTGCACCCTCTCTAACAGGCTCGAGGGGCCGAATGGCAGAGACAGAGAGAGACAGAAAGAGAGAGAGAGAGACGAAAAGGGCAGAGAGAGAGACAGAGCGACTGGCAATGAGAGGGGGGGAAATAGAAAGTGAGAATGAAGGGAAAGGCAGAAGCGGAGAGATAGAGAGAAGAATAAAGGAGTGAGAAAGATTGGTGAAGGGGGCAAATAGGAATCTGTTGTTTCTGGGTTGGTTGCAGAGCTGTTTAATATTTATTATTAAGACTCTTGTTAATTGACAGTGAGTTTAAATACTGAGCTAATTTTGAGTAGGCCCCACTGAGATTTAAACTCACAATCCCTGGTTTACCAAACCAGGGCTTTAACCCCTGAGCTTTGGAGCTACCTGTTTTGGCATGTGGGTCATTCCCCAGTTAGTGCTGTGTATCAATCTCTGTTTTGTTCTATCTGTCTGTCTGTCTGTCTGTCTGTCTGTCTGTCTGTCTGTCTGTCTGTCTGTCTATCTATCTATCGATCTATCTATCTATCTATCTGTCTATCTATCTATCTATCTGTCTATCTATCTATCTATCTTTCTATCTATCTGTCTGTCTGTCTATCTATCTATCTATCTATCTATCTGTCTGTCTGTCTATCTATCTATCTATCTATCTATCTATCTCTCTATCTATCTATCTATCTGTCTATCTATCTGTCTATCTATCTATCTGTCTGTCTATCGATCTATCTATCTATCTATCTATCTATCTATCTATCTGTCTGTCTATCTATCTGTCTGTCTATCTATCTATCTATCTATCTATCTATCTCTCTATCTATCTATCTATCTGTCTATCTATCTGTCTATCTATCTATCTGTCTGTCTATCGATCTATCTATCTATCTATCTATCCATCTATCTATCAGGGGTCAAACACATCGCTGAGGGATGCATTATGGGTAAAAACCCCAACTGGTTCATTTTACCCTTCATCACATCCTGGGAATAAAGCAGGAAGTGTGAAATATCGGGTTATATACGGGTGGCTCTGAGACTGGGTGATTCATCCCTGAACAATCATAACAACACAAGAAATAGGAGCAGGAGTGAGAGAGAGAGCCAGAGACAGAGAGACAGAGAGAATGAGGCAGATTGTGACTGAGTTGCCTTGGGATGTTTTACTACGTGAAAGACCCGATATATCGATGTTGAGAAGTGAATATTGAAGAGACGGAGGCAGGAGTCTGGGGGATGAGACACAATCTGAGCGTTTCACTGACCCCTCCTCATTCTTCAAACACACAGCACTAACTGGGGAATGACCCACATCCCAGAGCAGGTGGCTCCATAGCTCAGGGGTTAGAGCACTGGTCTAGTAAACCAGGGGTCGTGGGTTCAAATCTCACTGGGGCTGACTCAAAATTGCATCATAATTTAAATTCATTGTCAATTAACAGGAGCTTTAACTATAAATATTAAACAGCTCCCAGACTGACCCTGGAACCTTTTTGTCCACGTTAAAAGATGACCACATTTAAAAAGAACTTGAAGTGCTGGAACACACAGACCTCGAGCTGGAAAGTGGGATGAGGCTGGGTTGCTCTTGGCCGGCCGGCGTGGATACGATGGGCCAAATGGGATTCTGCCTCTCCATTACTCTTTTTCCTTCTCACTCAATCTCTCAACCTGACTTTCTCTTTCTCTCTCACTCTTTGTCTCTAACATCATCAGCATAGGTGTGATATATTCACAGGGCACAGCACACACAGCTTCCTAACATGGCGCGCAGCTCTCTCGGAAGTCTCCGGAAACCCGCCGAATTCTGTTTATTATTAACTCTGCACTTGCAGTACACAATACATCCACATCCTCAATGTGGAGCTACAAACATTACAAGCTGACAGACATTGCAAGAGGCAGTCCCTCGGAATCGAGGAAGACTTGCTTCCACTCTTAAAATGAGTTCCCCTTGATCCACCTTGTTGGTTACATCCTCAAAGAATTCCAGCAACTTAGTCAAATATGACTTCCCCTTCATAAATCCATGCTGACTCTGCCTGACCCAATTATGCTTTTCCCAATGGCCTGCTCCTGAAGGAGTGAGAGGAGAGTGGGGGGAGGGGAGAGAGGGGGAAGGGGAGAGAGGGGGAAGGGGAGAGAGGGGGAAGGGGAGAGAGGGGGAAGGGGAGAGAGGGGGAAGGGGAGAGAGGGAGAAGGGGGGAGAGAGAGGGGGAAGGGGGGAGAGGGGGAAGGGGGGAGAAGTGCAGATCCATTTGCAGACCCCCGAGGCACAGGCCGCTCGTCGCGACCACCAGGAGGCGAAGATCAACCGAGCAGCGGTTACAGACGGGGGTACCCAGCACCCGAAGCCGACGACCTCTTGGCGGCGACGGAAGAGGCTCCAGGTCGACCAAGCGGAGCGGGGCTCCGGCCGAAACCATCCGAATGTGTCTTCCCGACGCCAGAGGCGGGAAACCCTGGGGAGGAAGATGGCGGCAGTCGAGAGAAGCGTCCAGACCACGGGTCGAGAGAAACGTCCAGACCACGGGATGTGGCCGCTACGGAACAGAGGCATGTGTTGGCCAGCGAGGAAGGCCACTGGGTTTGGGGCAAAGGTAAAGGGGGGGGCCGCTGAGAAGGCCAGGACCCCACTATGTTCCAATAAGTTGTTTGCACTGTGGAACCCATGTGAGCGTTCTTTCGCGGCCAATGGTGTACTATCATATGGGGTCGGGGGTACGTTAAAACAAGCCAAAGTAGCGGGCAAACACCAACCAGTCGTATATGTATCTGACAAAGTACTTGTAGCAAGTGATGTGTTATCACATTACCGCCTGCTCACGGCGAACCGCCAGACGGGAGTGTTGCAGCTTATCCGTCGCAAAGACGTAATGCTCATCCCATCAGATTGCCCCCCCCCCCTGTGGGGCAAACCCTGCAACGTGTTACAAAGAAAGGCAGGGAGGCTACACACAGTCGGTGTTGCGGGAACCTCCGTACTACGTCCCAGGATCCACGGGGGACCACACGGCCTCCCGCTACCACTGAAAGTCTCAGGGCCGTATCGGCCCATCCTGGGCTCTCCAGGCCTTAGGGTCAGCGACAATAGTCCGCAGCGGGCAGCCCAGATCACCAAGCCGAGCACCACACGTGTCGCGGTAGACTTCCTACAGACCCCGGCTGTCCCGGGTTGCTACGCAGTCACCGGACAGAGTCGCTCAGGACCGAGCCTTCCGCCTGCTATCAGCAGAGAATGCACCATGATCGTACGGCCCCCCTCCACACCACATCAGAATAAGTGACGTGGACAATATTCAGGGCCCCCAGATGGGGCCGAGAGCACTGTGTGAGACAAAGAGGGGAATGGAGTGTGTGTGTGTGTGTGATGAAAATGGAGTGTTTGGTTGTGAAACCATGTACTGAGCAAACGCAGAAAGCGTTTGGACCAGACCAGACTGCAAACTATCGACAAGCAGGCCACCAGTGCTCTAACCCCTGAGCTATGGAGCCACCTGCTCTGGGAAAGACAGGGGAAGGAGCAGGAAAGAGAGGGGAAGGGAAAAGAGAGAGTGGAAGGAGTGCGAGAGAGGGGGAAGGGGAGAGAGAGAGGGATAGGGAAGGAGTGAGAGAGAGGGAAGGGGAGAGACGGAGGTGGGGAAAGAGAGGGGGATGAGAGAGGGGGAAGGGAAGGGGAGAGAGTGGGGAAGGGGAGAGAAAGGGGAAAGGGGAGAGAGAGTGGATGGAGTGAGAGAGGGAAGGTGAGGCAGGGAGGAAGAGAGAGGGGAATGGGGAGAAAGGGAGGAGAAGGGGAGTCGGAGGGGAAGGGGAGAGAGAGGGAAGATAGAGGAGGAAGGAGAGAGAGGATAAGGAGTGAAAAAAGAATGAGAGTAGATAGGAGAAGGGGAGAGGGAGAGGGAGAGGAAAGGACAAGAGGGGAATGAGTGAGAGACGGTGAAAGCGAGATAGTGGGAAAAAGATATCGAATGGGGAAGAGAGAGAGAGAGTGCAAGAGACGATAAGCTTTTGTTCCAGGAACTAATTTAATATTTATAATTAAAGCCCTTGTTAATTGACGGTGAATGTAAATACTGAGCTAATTTTGAGTAGGCCCCAGTGAGATTTGAACCCACGACCCCTGGTTTACGAGACTAGTGCTCTAACCCCTGAGCTATGGAACCACCTGCCCTGGGGCTGTGGGTCATTCCCCAGTTAGTGCTGTGTGTTTGAAGAATGAGGAGGGGTCAGTGAAACGCTCAGATTGTGTCTCATCCCCCAGACTCCTGCCTCCGTCTCTTCAATATTCGCCTCTCAACATCGATATATCGGGTCTTTCACGTAGTAAAACATCCCAAGGCAACTCAGTCACACTCTGTCCCAATCTCTCTGTCTCTCTCTCTCTATCACTTTCTCTCTGTCTCTCTCTGTCTCTCTTTCTCACTCCCTCTGTCTCTCTATCACTTTCTCTCTGTCGCTCACTGTCTCTCGAGCCGGAAGGGGTTAGAGAGGGGGAAGGGGAAAGTCAGAAGGGAAAGGAGAGAGCGAGAGAGGGAGGAGAGAGACTGAGGAGTGAGTGGAGAGAGAGGAGCGGAGAGTGGGGAGTGGAGAAAGCGGGGGAAAGGGACAGGGAGAGGGAAGGAGAGAGTGAGAGTGGGAAGGGGAGATAGAGAGAGAGAGAGAGAGAGATGGAGAGAGAGAGGAGCGTGTCAGTAGTGGTTATTACATCAACAGTCCACTTGGTGGGGCTCTATTAGAGGAAGAGAGAGGGAAGGGGAGAGTGAGGGGAATGAGTGAGAGAGAGGGAAGGGGAGAGTGAGTGGAATGAGTGAGAGAGAGGGAAGGGGAGAGAGAGGGGAAGGAGTGAGAGAGAGGGAAGGGAGAGTGAGGGGAAGGAGTGAGAGAGAGGGAAGGGGAGAGTGAGGGGAAGGAGTGAGAGAGAGGGAAGGGGAGAGTGAAGGGAAGGAGTGAGAGAGCGGGAAGGAGAGAGTGAGGGGAAGGAGTGAGAGAGAGGGAAGGGGAGAGTGAGGGTAGGGAGTGAGAGAGAGAGAAGGGGAGAGTGAGGGGAAGGAGTGAGAGAGAGGGAAGGGGAGAGTGAGGGGAAGGAGTGAGAGAGAGGGAAGGGGAGAGCGAGGGGAAGGAGTGAGAGAGAGGGAAGGGGAGAGTGAGGGGAAGGAGTGAGAGAGAGGGAAGGGGAGAGAGAGGAGAAGGAGTGAGAGAGAGGGAAGGGGAGAGTGAGGGGCAGGAGTGAGAGAGAGACGGGGAAGAGGAGAGACAGAGGGAACACCAACAATAATGTATATTTATATAGCGCCTTTAACGTAGTGAAACGTCCCAAGGTGCTCCACAGGAGGATTATGGGATACAAATTTGACACCGAACCACAAAAGTAGAAATTAGCGCAGGTGAAGAGATTGGTTTTAAGGAGTGTCTTGCAGAAGGAAAGAGAGGTAGAGAGGGGAGAGGTTTAGGGAGGGAGTCAGTGAGCACAGGGGGTGATGGGTGAGTGGGACTCGGTGCGAGTTAGGACACGGGGGCAGCGAGCACAGGGGGTGATGGGTGAGCGGGACTCAGTACGAGTTAGGACACGGGGCAGCGAGCACAGGGGGTGATGGGTGTGCGGGACTCGGTGCGAGTTAGGACACGGGTCAGCGAGCACAGGGGGTGATGGGTGAGCGGGACTCGGTGCGAGTTAGGACACGGGTCAGCGAGCACACGGGGTGATGGGTGAGCGGGACTTGGTGTGAGTTAGGACACGGAGCAGTGAGCACAGGGGGTGATGGGTGAGCGGGACTGAGTGCGAGTTAGGACACGGAGCAGCGAGCACATGGGGTGATGGGTGAGCGGGACTTGGTGTGAGTTAGGACACGGAGCAGCTGAGTTTTGGATCACCTCGAGTTTATGTTGGGTAGAATGTGGGAAGAAGTGAGAGACAGGGGGAAGGGGAGAGAGAGTCGTGGAGGGGAAGAAAGCGATCTTCTTATCGGAGGCAGGTCTGACATTATACAAAACACTTGTAAATCTGCTTGTGCCTGACGAGCCATAGGACACAACACTTAAAGAGATTTTAACGAAGCTGGAGCAGCACTATAACCCGTTAGAAATTGCTGAAAGCTATCGTTTCGGGATTCGGAATCAAAAGGCTGATGAGAGTATCAGTGATTACATCGTAGCATTAAAAAAGCTATCGATACACTGTAATTTTGGAAACTTTCAAAACCGAGCATTACGGGATTGTTTTGTTTGTGGGGTGAAAAATGATGCGATCAGAAGGAAGTTATTGACGACGGATGACTTGACTTTTGAGATTGCTTGTCAGACAGCGAGGTCGATGGGCATGGCCGAACAATATTCCCGAGAATGAAATAATAATTACAGTCGTCAGTCAACCGAGGTAAATCACCTGCAGGTTCAAAGTAAAAGATGGTGGGGGCCCAAAGTCTCAGAAACTGCAAATTCTAACAGAGTGTCGAAGTCATGCTATAGGTGCCTGGGACAACACATTGCTCAAAGTTGTCCATACGTGAAGGCAGAGTGTTTCTTCTGCAGGAAGACTGGGCATCTTGCAAAGGCATACCGACTGAAGGGCAAACCAGTTTTTAAAGCTATGAGCCCAGCGTTCAAAGCTATGATAGAAATCCCAAGGGACTACATAGCATGGAAGAACAACAACAGGACGAGGTGATGTTCGAGTTACATGTCATCAGAAGCACGAGGTTAACGGACAGCGATCCGGCAAGCATCTAAAGCCACATAGATGTTACGGGATTCAAGGTACCAATGGAAATTGACATGGGTACATCCATGAGTGTAGTACATCGACAAATTGCGTGATTTCCAACTGGAGACATCCAAGATCGAGCTGCGAGGCTACTCGGGAGAGAAAATTCCTGTGGTAGGTCGTATCACCGTACCAGTAAAATACAAGGATCAATCTCAGAGCTTTCCTCCAATAGTAGTGAAAGCAGACAAGCCTGCCTTACTAGGAAGAAATTGGTTGAGCTCACTGAAGCTGGATTGGAGTAAGATTTTCTGTGTGGAAGTGAGATTTTCATCAACGGATGAGGTTATCAAGCAGTATCCGAAGGTGTTCTGTGAAATGGGCAGTCCGATCCAAGGTTTCAAGGTGAGTGTCAGGGTACAGAAGGACGCTAGATCAGTTTAATTACAAGCCACGTTCCGTACCATATGCACTCAAGGAGAAAGTTAAGCAAGAACTCAAAAGACTAGAGACTGAGAACATAATTTGGAAGATAGATTGATGTATATTGGGCTACACCCATTGTTGTTGTACCTAAGTCCGATGGTAAGGTAAGATTGTCTGGTGATTATAAGGTAACCGTAAACCAGGATCTAGAGGGTAATGTCCCCAATACATTGCTGAATATAGAAGATTTGTTCACAACACTGACAGGTGGTCAGATCTTCTCAAAACTGGATCTTACGAATGCCTACTTACAGCTTGAACTAGATGAGGAGTCCAATTCATGCTTGACTATAAATACTCATCTAGGCCTATATCAATTAAATAGGTTACCGTTTGGAGTGTCTTCTGCCCCTGCCATATTCCAAGGGGTAATGAACCAGATTTTGCAAGGTATTGAAGGGGTAGTATGTTATTTAGATGACATACTAATTTCAGCATCAAATAGGCAAATTCATAATAATACAGAAACATAGAAACATAGAAAATAGGTGCAGGAGTAGGCCATTCGGCCCTTCGAGCCTGCACCACCATTCAATGAGTTCATGACTGAACATGCAACTTCAGTACCCCATTCCTGCTTTCTCGCCATACCCCTTGATCCCCCTACTAGTAAGGACTACATCTAACTCCTTTTTGAATATATTTAGTGAATTGGCCTCAACAACTTTCTGTGGTAGAGAATTCCACAGGTTCACCACTCTCTGGGTGAAGGTGTTTCTCCTCATCTCGGTCCTAAATGGCTTACCCCTTATCCTCAGACTGTGACCCCTGGTTCCGGACTTCCCCAACATTGGGAACATTCTTCCTGCATCTAGCATGTCCAGTCCCATCAGAATTTTAAACATTTCTATGAGATCTCCTCTCATTCTTTTGAACTCCAGTAAATACAAGCCCAGTTGATCCAATCTTTATTGATATGTCAGTCCCGCCATCCCGGGAATCAGTCTAGTGAACCTTCGCTGCACTCCCTCAATAGCAAAAATGTCCTTCCTCAAGTAAGGAGACCAAAACTGTACACAATACTCCAGGTGCGGCCTCACCAAGGCCCTGTACAACTGTAGTAACACCTCCCTGTCCCTGTACTCAAATCCTCTCGCTATGAAGGCCAACATGCCATTTGCTTTCTTAACCGCCTGCTGTACCTGCATGCCAACCTTCAATGACTGATGTACCATGACACCCAGGTCTCGTTGCACCTTCCCTTTTCCTAATCTGTCACCATTCAGATAATAGCCTGTCTCTCTGTTTTTACCACCAAAGTGGATAACCTCACATTTATCCACATTATACTTCATCTGCCATGCACTAGCCCACTCACCTAACCTATCCAAGTCACTCTGCAGCCTCATAGCATCCTCCTCGCAGCTCACACTGCCACCCAACTCAGTGTCATCCGCAAATTTGGAGATACTACATTTAATCCCTTCGTCTAAATCATTAATGTATAATGTAAACAGCTGGGGCCCCACACAGAACCTTGCGGTACCCCACTAGTCACTGCCTGCCATTCTGAAAAGTCCCCATTTACTCCTACTCTTTGCTTCCTGTCTGACAACCAGTTCTCAATCCACGTCAGCACACTACCCCCAATCCCATGTGCTTTAACTTTGCACATGAATCTCTTGTGTGGGACCTTGTCGAAAGCCTTCTGAAAGTCCAAATACACCACATCAACTGGTTCTCCCTTGTCCACTCTACTGGAAACATCCTCAAAAAATTCCAGAAGATTTGTCAAGCATGATCTCCCTTTCACAAATCCATGCTGACTTGGACCTATCATGTCACCTCTTTCCAAGTGCGCTGCTATGACATCCTTGATAATTGATTCCACCATTTTACCTACTACCGATGTCAGGCTGACCGGTCTATAATTCCCTGTTTTCTCTCTCCCTCCTTTTTTAAAAAGTGGGGTTACATTGGCTACCCTCCACTCCATAGGAACTGATCTAGATTCTATGGAATGTTGGAAAATGACTGTCAATGCATCCGCTATTTCCAAGGCCACCTCCTTAAGTACTCTGGGATGCAGTCCATCAGGCCCTTATCGGCCTTCAATCCCATCAATTTCCCCAACACAATTTCCCGACTATTAAGGATTTCCCTCAGTTCCTCCTCCTTATCGACCCATTACTAAAACATTGAATGAAGTCCTCAAACGGCTAGAGAAGCACAGAGTGTGAGTGTCTGCTCGTAAGTGTGAGTTATTTAAAAACTCAGTTGAGTACTTAGGGTACAGAGTAGACAAAGATGGTTTACATCCAACCATGGAAAAATTGGACGCAATTAGGAATGCACCCACTCCCAGGGTGTGGCAAAGGCTACATATTGATTTTGCTGAGTTAGAAGGACAACAATTGTTCATTGTGATTGATAGCCATTCGAAGTGGGTTGAAGTGTTTCCAATGTGGAAAATAACAACAAGTAAAACAGTGGACATTTTACGAAAATTATTTTCTTCATTTGGCTTCGCTGAAGAAATTGTTTCAGATAATGGACCACAATTTCGTTCAGAAGAATTTGCACAATTCACGAGCAAAAATGGTGTGAAACATACCAAGGTTCCACCATACCATCCTGCTTCGAATGGTGCAGCAGAGCACACTGTACAAATTGTAAAACGTGCCCTCATAAAACAAATGTTAGACCCAATCCAAGGAAATGACAGTTGTCATTGGATCACAAATTGGTTAATTTTTTGATTACATATTGAAATACTCCTCATACAACTACTGGTAGAACACCAGCAGAGTTGTTTCTCAAACGACAGCCATGAACCAGATTCTCGTTGTTAAAGCCAAATTTGGCACAGTCTGTAGAAAAGATACAATTAAGACAGAAAGAGAATCATGATAGAGGTAGAGTAAAAGAGAGAAGTGTGAAATTAAACCAGAAGGTGAGAGTGAAGAACCATCACCATAAATGGTTAAAGTGGTTACCAGGAAGAGTGGTGAAGATATGTGGTCCTCGCACATATTTGGTAAGGATGTTTGATAATGGACAGGTTAGGTTTGTTCATATTGATCATATTTTACCGACAGACATGGAAGGAGTTGAAGGTTGGAATGATTCAATTATTTCTGACTCATCAGATAGTTTTGATACACCAGTAGCAAATCCTAAATCCAATGTACTGGAAACAAATCCAGGAGAGAATCAGAATGAAAGTCTGAGTCCGAGTCAGGAAAACAAAGAGCCTGACGTTAGAGTGAGTTCAAATGAAAATCAAGGAAATTCCGTGAGGAAAACGTTCTTCAGGATGAGCCTCGAATGAGTGTGAAATCGACACCATGTTTGGAAGGTTCTGTTCGAGAAGGAAGGAATCCTCTTCGAAACAGAAAACAAGTGGTAAAGTTAAATTTGTAAATATGGAAAAAAGATTAAGTTTATATCCTGTGTTATGTATAAACATGAAAATTATGTATGATGTTTGTTATAATAACTTCTTCATTGAGGAGGGAGAAGTGTAATGTCTGTAAGCTTGTAATGTTTATAGCTCCACTCTGTGGATGTGGACGTATTGTGTACTGCAACTGCATAGTTAATAATAAACAGAACCAGGCAGATTTCCGGAGGCTTCCGAGAGAGTAGCCTAACATGTTGGAAGCTGTGTGTGCTTGTGCTCTGTGACTATATCACAGTGAGATAGCGGAAAAGGGAGAGAGGGGTAAAAAGATGTAAAATGGCAAAGGCAGATGGAGAGACAGTGAGGGAGCCTGTTGTTCCAGGGTTGGTCTCGGAGTTGTTTAATATTTATAATTAAAGCTCTTGTTAATTGACAGTGAATTTAAATACTGAGCTAATTTAGAAAAGGCCCCAGTGAGATTTGAACCCACAACCCCTGGTTTACAAGACTAGTGCTCTAACCCCTGAGCTATGGAGCCACCTGCCATGGGCTGTGGGTCATTCCCCAGTTAGTGCTGTGTGTTTGAAGAATGAGGAGGGGTCAGTGAAACGCTCAGATTGTGTCTCATCCCCCAGACTCCTGCCTCTGTCTCTTCAATATTCGCCTCTCAACATCGATATATCGGGTCTTTCACGTAGTAAAACATCCCAAGGCAACTCAGTCATACTCTGCCTCAATCTCTCTTTCTCTCTCTGTCTCTGTCTCTCTCTCTCTGTCTCTCTATCACTTTCTCTCTGTCGCTCACTGTGTCTCGAGCCGGAAGGGGTCAGAGAGGGGCAAGGGGAAAGTCAGAAGGGAAAGGAGAGAGAGAGAGGGAGGAGAGAGATTGAGGAGTGAGTGGAGAGAGAGGAGCGGAGAGTGGGGGAGTGGAGAAAGAGGGGGAAAGGGACAGGGAGAGGAAAGGAGCGAGTGAGAGGGGAAAGGGGAGAGAGAGAGAGAGAGGGAGATGGAGAGAGAGATGAGTGTGTCATTAGTTGGTATTACATCGATAGGTCACTAGGTGGGGCTCTATTAGAGGAAGAGAGAGGGAAGGGGAGAGTGAGGGGAAGGAGTGAGAGAGTGGGAAGGGGAGAGTGAGGGGAATGAGTGAGAGAGAGGGAAGGGGAGAGTAAGGGGAAGGAATGAGAGAGAGGGAAGGGGAGAGTGAGGAGAAGTAGTGAGAGAGAGGGAAGGGGAGAGTGAGGGGAAGGAGTGAGAGAGAGAGGAAAGGGGAGAGTGAGGGGAAGGAGTGAGAGAGAGGGAAGAGGAGAGTGAGGGGAAGGAGTGAGAGAGAGAGACGGGGAGAGTGAGAGGAAGGAGTGAGAGAGAGGGAAGTGGAGAGTGAGGGGAAGGAGTGAGAGAGAGACGGGGAAGAGGAGAGACAGAGGGAACACCAACAATAATGTATATTTATATAGCGCCTTTAACGTAGTGAAACGTCCCAAGGTGCTCCACAGGAGGATTATGGGATAAAAATTTGACACCGAGCCAGAAAAGTAGAAATTAGCGCAGGGGACGGAGGGAGGTTTTAAGGAATGTCTTGAAGGAGGAAAGAGAGGTCGAGAGGTTTAGGGAGGGAGTTCCAGAGCTTGGGGCCCAGGCAACAGAAGGCACGGCCACCGATGGTGGAGCGATTATAATCAGGCATGGTCAGGAGGGCAGAATTAGAGGAGTGCAGACATCTCGGGGGGTTGTGGGGCTGGAGGAGGTTACAGAGATAGGGAGGGGTGTCGGGGCTGGAGGAGGTTACAGAGAGAGGGAGGGGTGTTGGGGCTGGGAGAGGTTAGAGATAGGGAGGGGTGTAGGGGCTGGAGGAGATTACAGAGATAGGGAGGGGCGAGGGCCATGGAGGGATTTGTAAACAAGGATGAGAATTTTGAAATCGAGGCGTTGCTTAACCGGAAGCCAATATAGGTCACCGAGCACAGTGGGTGATGGGTGAGTGGGACTGGGTGTGAGTTAGGACACGGGGCAGGGAGCACAGGGGGTAATGGGTGAGCGGGACTCGGTGCGAGTTAGGACACGGGGCAGTGAGCACAGGGGGTGATGGGTGAGTGGGACTCGGTGCGAGTTAGGACACGGGGCAGTGAGCACAGGGGGTGATGGGTGAGTGGGACTGGGTGTGAGTTAGGACACGGGGCAGTGAGCACAGGGGGTGATGGGTGAGCGGGACTCGGTGCGAGTTAGGACACGGGGCAGTGAGCACAGGGGGTGATGGGTGAGCGGGACTCGGTGCGAGTTAGGACACAGAGCAGCCGAGTTTTGGATCACCCATAGTTTATATTGGGCAGAATGTCGAAAGAAGTGTGAGAGAGGGGGAAGGGGAGAGGATACAGAGTGTGGCAAGAGAGGAGAGGGAAATGAGTAAGAGACAGGGAAAAGGGAGAGAGTGTGTAAGAGACACAACAAGGAGGAGAGGGGAGCCTGTTGTTCCAGGGACAGTATTGGAGCTGTTTAACATTTATAATTAAATTCCTTGTTAATTGAGGGTGAATTTAAATACTGAGCTAATTTTGAGTGAGCCCTACTGAGATTTGAACCCACGACCGCTGGTTTATTAGACCAGTGCTCTAACCCCTGAGCTATGGAGCCACCTGCTATGGGAAAGACAGGGGAAGGAGCAGGAAAGAGAGGGAAAGGGAAAAGAGAGAGTGGAAGGAGTGAGAGAGAGGGGGAAGGGGAGAGAGTGGCGAAGGGGAGAGAGAGGGGAAGGGGAGAGAGAGGGAAAGGGGAGAGAGAGAGAGTGGAAGAAGTGAGAGAGAGTGGGAGGGGAAGGGGATAGGGAGACAGGGCGGAGGAGAGAGTGGAAGGGGAGAGAGTGGGGAAGGACTGAGAGAGTGGGGAGAAGGGGAGACTGGGAGGGGCAGGGGAGAGGGAGGGAGGAAGGGTAAAGAGATGTTAAGGGGAGAGAGGGGGAAGGAATGTGAGATATCTGGAGGGCAGAGAGGGGAAGGGGAGAGAGAGGGGGAGAACCTGAAAGGAAAGGGAAAGGAGGGAGACAGGAGGGAGGGAAAAGGGGGAAGTGAGTGAGGGAAGGGGAGAGAGAGGGGAAGGGGAGAGAAGGGGAAGGAGAGAGAGAGAGAGAGGAGAAGGGGAGTGCGAGGGGGAAGGGGAGTGTGAGGGGGAAGGGGCGAGAGAGGAGAAAATGGGGAGAAAAGAGAGAGGGAACGGGTGAGGGAGAGGGGAAAGGGGAAAGTGATGGAGGGGAATGGGAGAGAGGGGGATGAAGGGGATAGATAGCGAGGGAAGGGGCGAGGGAGAATGGAGGAAAGGGAGAGAGAGGGCGAAGGGGAGCGAAAGAGGTGGAAAGGGAGCGTGAAAAGAGAGTGAGGGAAGGGGAGAGATAGGGGAAGGAGTGAGAGAGAGAAGGAGTGAGTGAGGGAGATGGCTAGAGAGAGGGACGGGGAGAGTGAGGGGAAGGAGTGAGAGAGAGAAGGAGTGAGTGAGGGAGATGGCTAGAGAGAGGGACAGGGAGAGTGAGGGGAAGGAGTGAGAGAGAGGACGCTGCCTCAGGTAATCCAGCCGTGGGTCCCAGCCCCCTCCCAACAACAATAATGTATATTTATATAGCGCCTTTAACGTAGTGAAACGTCCCAAGGTGCTCCACAGGAGGATTATGGGATAAAAATTTGACACCGAGCCACAAAAGGAGATATTCGGGCAGGTGACAAGAGGTCGGTTTTAAGGAGCGTCTTGAAGGAGGAAAGAGAGGTAGAGGGAGGGAGTTCCAGAGCTTGGGGCCCAGGCAACAGAAGGCACGGCCACCGATGGTGGAGCGATTATAATCAGGGATGGTCAGGAGGGCAGAATTAGAGGAGTGCAGACATCTCGGGGGGTTGTGGGGCTGGAGGAGATTACAGAGATAGGGAGGGGTGTAGGGGCTGGAGGAGGTTACAGAGATAGGGAGGCGTGGAGGGGCTGGAGGAGATTACAAAGATAGGGAGGTGTGGAGGGGCTGGAGGAGTTTACAGAGATAGGGAGGCGTGGAGGGGCTGGAGGAGATTACAGAGATAAGGAGAGGTGTAGGGGCTGGAGGAGGTTACAGAGATAGGGAGGGGTGTAGGGGCTGGAGGAGGTTACAGAGATAGGGAGAGGTGTTAGGGCTGGAAGAGATTACAGAAAAATGGAGGGCCATGGGCCATGGAGGGATTTGATAACAAGGATGAGAATTTTGAAATCGAGGTGGTGCTTAACCGGGAGCCAATGTAGGTCAGCGAGCACAGGGGGTGATGGGTGAGTGGGACTCGGTGCGAGTTAGGACACGGGGCAGTGAGCACAGGGGGTGATGGGTGAGTGGAACTCGGTGCGAGTTAGGACACGGGGCAGTGAGCACAGGGGGTGATGGGTGAGTGGGATTCGGTGCGAGTTAGGACACGGGGGCAGCAAGCACGGTGGGGGTGATGGGTGAGCGGGACTCAGTGCGAGTTAGGACACGGGGGCAGTGAGCACAGCGGGTGATGGGTGAGTGGGACTTGGTGCGAGTTAGGACACGGGGCAGCGAGCACAGGGGGTGATGTGTGAGCGGGACTTGGTGCGAGTTAGGACACGGGGGCAGTGAGCACAGGGGGTGATGTGTGAGCGGGACTTGGTGTGAGTTAGGACACGGGGGCAGTGAGCACAGGGGGTGATGGGTGAGTGGGACTGGGTGCGAGTTATGACATGGGGCAGCGAGCACAGGGGGTGATGGGTGAGTGGGACTCAGTGCGAGTTAGGACACGGGGGCAGTGAGCACAGGGGGTGATGGGTGAGTGGGACTCGGTGCGAGTTAGGACATGGGGCAGCCGAGTTTTGGATCACCTCTAGTTTACGTCGGGTAGAATGTGGGAAGGAGTGAGAGAGAGAATCAGAGAATCATAAACATTTACAGCACGGGAGGAGGCCATTCGGCCCATCGTGTCCACACCGGCCGACCAAGAGCTACCCAGCCTAATCCCACTTTCCAGCTCTCGGTCCGTAGCCCTGTAGGATACGACACTTCAAGTGTACATCCAAGTACTTTTCAAATGTGGTGAGGGTTTCTGCCTCTACCACCCTTTCAGGCCGTGAGTTCCAGACCCCCACCACCCTCTGGGTGAAGACATTTCCCCTCAAATCCCCACTAAACCTCCCCCCAATTACTTTAAATCTGTGCCCCCTGGTTATTGAACTCTCTGCTAAGGGGAAATAGGTCCTTCCTATCCACTCTATCCAGGCCCCTCATAATTTTATACACCTCAATTAAATCTCCCCTCAGCCTCCTCTGTTCCCAGGAAAACAACTGCAGCCTATCCAATCTTTCCTCATGGCTAAAGTTTTCCAGTCCCGACAACATCCTGGTAAATCCCCTCTGCACCCTCTCCAGTGCAATCACATCCTTCCTGTAATGTGGTGACCAGAACTGCACGCAGTACTCCAGCTGTGGCCTAACAAGTGTTGTGTGCAGTTCGAGCGTAACCACAGGGCAGGGGTAAGGTGTGCATTTAATAAATTTGGTGAATTTACAGCGTGCCCTCCGAGGGTCAAACAGATGTGGCCGTGGGATTCATTATTTGTGGAAAATCCCAACTGGGTCATCTTGTGTCCATTGCCACATCTTGAGCCTAAAACCAGCGAAGGCAGGAACTGGGAAATGTCAGGATATCGCAGGAAGGATGTGATTGCACTGGAGAGGGTGCAGAGGAGATTTACCAGGATGTTGGCGGGACTGGAGAATTTTAGCGATGAGGAAAGATTGGATCGGCTGGGGTTGTTTTCTTTGGAACAGAGGAGGCTGAGGGGAGACCTCCATTCCTTCACCCAGAGGGTGGTGGGGGTCTGGAACTCACGGCCTGAAAGGGTGGTAGAGGCAGAAACCCTCACCACATTTAAAAGATACTTGGATGTGCACTTGAAGTGCCGTAAGCTACAGGGCTACGGACCGAGAGCTGGAAAGTGGGATCAGGCTGGGATCATATCATCATCATAGGCAGTCCCTCGGAATCGAGGAAGACTTGCTCCCACTCTAAACATGAGTCCTGAGGTGACTGAACAGTCCCAATACGAGAACCACAGTCCCTGTCACAGGTGGGACAGATAGACGTTGAGGGAAGGGGAGGGTGGGACTGGTTTGCCGCACGCTCCTTCCGCTGCCTGCGCTTGGTTTCTGCACGCTCTCGGCGACGAGACTCGAGGTGCTCAGCGCCCTCCCGGATGCACTTCCTCCACTCCGGGCGGACTGGTCTTTGGCCTGGGACTCCCAGGTGTCGGTGGGGATGTTGCACTTTATCAGGGAGGCTTTGAGAGTGTTCCCTCTGCCCACCTTTGGCTCGCTTGCCGTGAAGGTGTTCCGAGTAGAGCGCTTGCTTTGGGGAGTCTCGTGACTGGGACATGCGGACTATGTGGCCCTGCCCAGCAGATAGCTCTTGGTCGGCTGGTGCGGACACGATGGGCCGAAATGGTCTCCTTCCGTGCTGTAAGTTTCTATGAGTCGATGATATATCGGTGTCTCTGAGACTGGATGTGGAAAAGGTGGGATACAGACTGGGGGTGGGAAGTGAAAGTACTGTGGGCAGATTGTAAAGTGCGGAGTGAGTCGTTCCTGTTGATGGTGTCGGCCTGTCGCCGATTGACGGTCAATTCAGTAACAGAAGCCAAAATTGAGTAGACCCCAGTGAGATTTGAACCCACGACCCCTGGTTTACGAGACCAGTGCTCTAACCCCTGAGCTATGGAGCCACCTGCCCTGGGCTGTGGGTCATTCCCCAGTTAGTGCTGTGTGTTTGAAGAATGAGGAGGGGTCAGTGAAACGCTCAGATTGTGTCTCATCCCCCAGACTCCTGCCTCCGTCTCTTCAATATTCGCCTCTCAACATCGATATATCGGGTCTTTCACGTAGTAAAACATCCCAAGGCAACTCAGTCACACTCTGGCTCTGTCTCTTTCTTTCTGTCTCTCACCTTCTCACTCGGTCCCTCGAGGGGGGAGGGTGTAGCGGGGGAAGGGGAGAGAGAGGGAGAAGGGAAGAGAGGGGGGGGATTGGAGAGATGGGGAGGGGGAGAGTCTGATGGGAAAGTGGAGAGCGAGAGCGAAGGAATGAAAGGGAGGATGGAGGGGAGTGGAGACTGTGGAGGGGAGGGAGAAGGAGAGGGAGGAGAGAGAGAGGAGGGGAGAAAATGAAAAGGGAGAGGGGAAGGAGTGAGCGAGAGGGGAAGGGGAGAGAGAGAGGGGGAAGGGGAGAGCAAGAGGGGGAGGGGAAAGAGTGGGAAGGGGAAAGAGACGGGGAAGGGGAGAGCAAGAGAGGGGAGGGGAAAGAGTAGGAAGGGGAGAGAGAGGGGGGGGAAGGTGAAAGAGATGTTAAGAGGAGTGATGGGGAAGGAGTGAGAGAGAGAGGGGAAGGAGTGAGAGAGCGAGGAAGGGGATAGAGAAAGGGGAAGGGGAGAGAGGGAGAAGGGGAGAATCTGAAAGGAAAGGGAAAGGAGAGAGAGAGAGGAGGGAGGGGAGGAAAGGGAGCGGAGAAGGAGGAGGGAGAGGGAGAGTGGAAAGGCAGAGTCGGAAGGGGAGAGAGTGGGACGGGAAGAGGGTGAGGCGAGGGAGGGGAAAGGGGGAGAGGGGAATGAGTGAGAGACGGGGAAAGCGAGATAGCGGGAAAGTGAGAGAGGAATAAAAAGATGTGGAACGGGTCGTGATTGTTGTGTACACATGTAAACGTCACCAATATGTAAGACTTGCCACTAGGGGGCACACCTGTGGGAGACCCAATGGTCACCTGTACACCCTGGGACAAGCAGGTATATAAGGTGACTCACCATACTGCTTCCCCACCCTGGAGTCTGAATAAAGAGCACAAGGTCACCACAGTTTGAGCTTGCAATACAGTCCTGTGGATTTATTCTGAACATCACTCACTGGCGACGAGTAACGGATCACCAACCTTCACACGGTAATGGCTGCCGTTGGTCTTGTTGAGGGATTTGTTGAGGGTGATGATTTGGGAAGCCTTCGTTGAGCGTCCCGACCGGTACTACGTCGCCAATGAACAGGACGAGGCTGAGAGAGGGCGATCAAGACCAGGGCGATTCTCCTCACCGTATGTGGGTCTCCGATATACGGCCTGCTCAAAAACCTGCTGGCACCGGTCAAACCAGAGGAGAAGACTTACACAGAGCTGTGTGTGCTGGTGTGGGAACGCCTCAAGCCGAAGGAGAGCACCTTAAAGGCCAGGTATCACTTTTACACCCACCGGCGCTCCCAGGGCCAGAAGATTCCTTGCGGGGCAGTACGGTTTTTGCGGGATCTTTGCGGGAAATGTTGCCGAACGGTTTCGTGCTCGGAATCGGTCACGAGGTCATCCTTCGCAAGCTGCTGTCTGCCGGATCCCGGGATAAACGGGTCCTTTTCGGAATGGGAGGCAGTGACTAGTGGAGTGCCGCAGGGCTCAGTGCTGGGACCCCAGCTATTTACAATATACATCAATGATTTAGATGCAGGAATTGAATGTAATATCTCCAAGTTTGCAGATGACACTAAACTGGGTGGCGGTGTGAGCTGTGAGGGGGACGCTAAGAGGCTGCAGGGTGACTTGGACAGGTTAGGTGAGTGGGCAAATGCATGGCAGATGCAGTATAATGTGGATAAATGTGAGGTTATCCACTTTGGAGGCAAAAACAGGAAGGCAGAATATTATCTGAATGGTGATAGATCAGGAAAAGGGGAGGTGCAACGAGACCTGGGTGTCATGGTACATCAGACATTGAAAGTTGGCATGCAGGTACAGCAGGCGGTGAAGAAGGCAAATGGTATGTTGGCCTTCATAGCGAGGGGATTTGAGTATAGGAGCAGGGAGGTCTTACTGCAGTTGTACAGGGCCTTGGTGAGGCCTCACCTGGAATATTGTGTTCAGTTTTGGTCTCCTAATCTGAGGAAGGACGTTCTTGCTATTGAGGGAGTGCAGCGAAGGTTCACCAGACTGATTCCCGGGATGGCAGGACTGACATATGAGGAGAGACTGGATAAACTGGACCATTATATTCACTGGAGTTTAGAAGGATGAAAGGGAATCTCATAGAAACGTATAAGATTCTGACGGGACGGGACAGGTTAGATGCGGGAAGAATGTTCCCGATGTTGGGGAAGTCCAGAACCAGGGGACACAGTCTAAGGATAAGGGGTAGGCCATTTAGGACCGAGATGATGAGAAACTTCTTCACTCAGAGAGTTGTTAACCTGTGGAATTCCCTGCCGCAGAGAGTTGTTGAGGCCAGTTCATTGGATATATTCAAGAGGGAGTTAGTTATGGCCCTTAAGGCTAAAGGGATCAAGGGGTATGGAGAGAAAGCAGGAAAGGGGTACTGAGGTGAATGTTCAGCCATGATCTTATTGAATGGTGGTGCAGGCTCGAAGGGCCGAATGGCCTACTCCTGCACCTATTTTCTCTGTTTCTATGTTTCTATCTGACAAGGCCATCACGACAGCCCAGGCCTTCATATCCACGAGCGATAACACGAAACAGATTCGAAGCTCACCGGCAAGTACTGTGCATAAAATAATGTATTCAGCAGGCAGAACGGCACAGGACAGGGCCCACATGACCGCAGAGGCCAGACCTAGGCCTCGAGTGACTCAGAGTCCGCCGTGGGCCGTGAATGCGTATCCATTAGCACCATGTTGGCCCTGCTGGGGTCAGCCATCGAGCCCATCAATGTCGATTCAAGCCCTGTGTGTGCAAGGGCCGTGGAACAATGGGGCACCTCCAGCGAATGTGCAAACGGTCTGTGACTCACCACGTGGCAGAGTCAGGAGAGGACCATCGATCCAGCGAGGGTCACGCTGAACGAGCAGGAGAGGCAACTCAACCTGAGGCTGAAGGGGAAGTACATGGGGTACACACCTTCACCACCAAAAGCCCTCCGATAATGTGAAAAGTTGGACCTAACGGTACTCCAGTCTCCATGGAACTAGACACGGGGGCGAGTCAATCAATAATGAGCCAGAAGGCATTCGAGAGGCTGTGGGGGGGGGCGACAGAGCACAATGACCCAAGCTGATCCCGATTCAGGCAAAGCTGGGCACCTACACCAAGGAACTGAGACCAGTTATTGGTAGTGCGGGCATAAGGGTATCCCATGAGGGAGCGGTGCGCGATTTACCTCTGTGGATTGTTTCAGGTGATGGGCCAATGCTGCTTGGTAGAAGGTGGATGGGGAAGATTCGATGGAACTGGGAAGACCTCTGTGTACCTTCTCTGGCGAACAACCTCTCCCCTTGCTCAAAGGCTGAGCAAGCCCCCCACCTTCAGCTGAACCAGGCGTCGAAGTGCAGATCCATTTGCAGACCCCCGAGGCACAGGCCGCTCATCGCGACCACCAGGAGGCGAAGATCAACCGAGCAGCGGTTACAGACGGAGGGTACCCAGCACCCGAAGCCGACGACCTCTTGGCGGCGACGGAAGAGGCTCCAGGTCGACCAAGCGGAGTGGGGCTCCGGCCGAAACCATCCGAATGTGTCTTCCCGACGCCAGAGGCGGGAATCCCTGGGGAGGAAGATGGCGGCAGTCGAGAGAAGCGTCCAGACCACGGGTCGAGAGAAACGTCCAGACCACGGGATGTGGCCGCAACGGAACAGAGGCATGTGTTGGCCAGCGAGGAAGGCCACTGGGTTTGGGGCAAAGGTAAAGGGGGGGGGCCGCTGAGAAGGCCAGGAACCCACTATGTTCCAATAAGTTGTTTGCACTGTGGAACCCATGTGAGCGTTCTTTCGCGGCCAATGGTGTACTATCATATGGGGTCGGGGGTACGTTAAAACAAGCCAAAGTAGCGGGCAAACAACAACCGGTCGTATATGTATCTGACAAAGTACTTGTCGCAAGTGATGTGTTACCACATTACCGCCTGCTCACGGCGAACCGCCAGACGGGAGTGTTGCAGCTCATCCGTCGCAAAGACGTAATGCTCATCCCATCAGATTGCCCCCCCCCCTGTGGGGCAAACCCTGCAACGTGTTACAAAGAAAGGCAGGGAGGCTACACACAGTCGGTGGTGCGGGAACCTCCGTACTACGTCCCAGGATCCACGGGGGACCACACGGCCTCCCGCTACCACTGAAAGTCTCAGGGCCGTATCGGCCCATCCTGGGCTCTCCAGGCCTTAGGGTCAGCGACAATAGTCCGCAGCGGGCAGCCCAGATCACCAAGCCGAGCTCCACACGTGTCGCGGTAGACTCCCTACAGACCCCGGCTGTCCCGGGTTGCTACGCAGTCACCGGACAGAGTCGCTCAGGACCGAGCCTTCCGTCTGCTATCAGCAGAGAATGCACCATGATCGTACGGCCCCCCTCCACACCACATCAGAATAAGTGACGTGGACAATATTCAGGGCCCCCAGATGGGGCCGAGAGCACTGTGTGAGACAAAGAGGGGAATGGAGTGTGTGAGTGTGTGTGATGAAAATGGAGTGTTTGGTTGTGAAACCATGTACTGAGCAAACGCAGAAAGCGTTTGGACCAGACCAGACTGCAAACTATCGATAAGCAGGCCACCATTGTGAAAGGACCTGGCCACGTCTGTCCCATCACACCAGGCACTCGGCCGGGCAGCAACGTTCCGACCAACTCACCCAGGCCAGGAATTCAAATCAGGTGATCGACCCGGGGACACAGGGCGTCATATCGCCTCAACTTGCAAATAACTGGTACATAAGCCTTTGGAGGGGGCGGGGGGGGGAGTGATGTTATGTATGCACCTAAACCTCACCAATATGTCAGACTTGCCACTAGGGGGCACACCTGTGGGAGGCCTAAGGGTCACTTGTGCACCCTGGGACAAGCAGGTACATAAGGTGATCCACCATGCTGCTTCCCCACTCTGGGGTCTCAATAAAGAGACCAAGGTCACAATAGTTTCAGCTTACGATACGGTCCCGTGGATTTATTCTGAACATAACAGTGATGGGGAGGGCAGAGAAAAATGCTGTACCTGCATGCCAACTTTCAATGACTGATGTACCATGACACCCAGGTCTCGTTGCACCTCCTCTTTTCCTAATCTGCCGCCATTCAGATAATATTCGCCTTCATGTTTTTGCCACCAAAGTAGATAACCTCACATTTACCCACATTATACTGCATCTGCCATGCATTTGCCCACTCACCTAACCTGTCCAAGTCACCCTACACACTTTTAGTGTCCTCCCCACAGCTCACACTGCCACCCAGTTGGAGATATTACACTCAATTCCCTCATCCAAATCATTAATGTATATTGTAAATAGCTGGGGTCCCAGCACTGAGCCCTGCGGCACCCCACTAGTCACTGCCTGCCATTCTGAAAACGACCCGTTTATCCCGATTCTTTGCTTCCTGTCTGCCAACCAGTTCTCTATCCACGTCAGTACATTACCCCCAATAACATGTGCTTTAATTTTGCACACTAATCTCTTGTGTGGAACATTGTCAAAAGCCTTTTGAAAGTCCAAATACACCACATCCACTGGTTCTCCCTTGTCCACTCTACGAGTTACATCCTCAAAAAATTCGAGAAGATTTGTCTGGCATGATTTCCCTTTCATAAACCCATGCTGACTTGGATCGATCCTGTCACTGCTTTCCAAATGTGCTGCTTTTTCATGTTTAATAATTGATTCCATCATTTTCCCCACTACCGATGTCAGGCTAACCGGTCTATAATTACCCGCTTTCTCTCTCCCTCCTTTTTTAAACAGCGGCATAACATTAGTTACCCTCCAGTCCATAGGAACTGATCCAGAGTCGATAGACTGTTGGAAAATGATCACCAATGCATCCACTATTTTGAGGGCCACTTCCTTAAGTACTCTGGGATGCAGGCTATCAGGCCCTGGGGATTTATCAGCCTTCAATCCCATCAATTTCCCGAACACAAGTTCCCACCTAATACGGATATCCTTCAGTTCCCCCTTCTCACTGGCCCCCCCCCTGCCCCAGTCCCCTAGTACTTCCAGAAACTTATTTGTGTCTTCCTTCGTGAAGACAGAACCAAAGTATTTGTTTAACTGGTCCGCCATTTCTTTGTTCCCCATTATAAATTCACCTGAATCTGACTGCAAGAGATTGATGTTTGTCATCACTACTCTTTTTTGAAGCTTTTATGTTGCCTGCAAGCTTCCTCTCATACTCTATTTTCCCCCCTCCTGGTTGAACCCTTTGTCCTCCTCTGCTGTATTACAAAATTCTCCCAGTCCTCAGGTTTGCTGCTTTTTCTGGCCAATTTATATGCCTCTTCCTTGGATTTAACACTATCCTTCATTTTCCCTTGTGAGCCACATTCCCCAGTTTATTTTTGCTCCAGACAGGGATGTGTAATTGTTGGAGTTCATCCATGTGATCTTTAAATGTTTGCCATTGTCAATCCAACATCAACCCTTGAAGGATCACTGGCCAGTCTATTCACATCTCACACCATCAAAGTTATCTTTCCTGAACTTCAAGGCCCTCATCTCTGAATTAACTCTGTCACTCTCCATCTAAATAAAGTATTTGACCCATATTTACAATACAAGCCCTTGCTAATTTAAATACTGAGTTAATTTTGAGTAGGCCCCAGTGAGATTTGAACCCACGACCCCTGGTTTATTAGACCAGTGCTCTAACCCCTGAGCTATGGAACCACCTGCTCTGGGTTGTGGGTCATTCCCCAGTTAGTGCTGTGTGTTTGAAGAATGAGGAGGGGTCAGTGAAACGCTCAGATTGTGTCTCATCCCCCAGACTCCTGCCTCCGTCTCTTCAATATTCGCTTCTCAACATCGATATATCGGGTCTTTCACGTAGTAAAACATCCCAAGGCAACTCAGTCACACTCTGCCCCAATCTCTCTGTCTCTCTCTCTCTCTCTCTCTCTCTCTCACTGTCTCTCTCTTTCTGTGTAGAGCGGAGGAAGGGGAGAGAGGGAGAAGGGGAGAATTGTTGAGATGGAGAGGGGGAGAGTCTGATGGGAAAGGGGAGAGCGAGAGCGAGGGAAGGAGAGAAAGTCAGAAGGGAGGGGAGTGGAGACAGGTGAAGGGAGGGAGAAGGAGAGGGAAGATAGAGCGAGGAGGGGAGAAAATGAAGAGGGAGAGAGGAAGGAGTGAGCGAGAGGGGAAGGGGAGAGAGAGCAGAATGGGGAGCGAGGGGGGAAGGAGAGGGAGAGAGGGGGGAAGCTGAGAGAGAGGGGGAAGAGGAGAAAGATCAGCAAGGAGAGAGCAGAAGGGGCGAGATAGGTGAAAGGATAGAGAGTGAGGGGAGAGAGGGGAAGGAGTGAGAGACAGGGAAAGAGAGATAGCGGGAGAGAGGGTAAAAAGATGCAGAACGGAATGTGATGGGGAAGGAAGAGAGAGGTTTGGAAGGGGAGAGAGAAGCCTGTTCTTCAAGGGTCGGTCTCAGAGCTGTTTAATATTTATAATTTAAGCTCTTGTTAATTGACAGTGAACTTAAATACTGAGCTCATTTTGAGTAGGCTCGAGTGAGATTTGAACTCACGACCCCTGGTTTATTTAGACCAGTGCTCTAACCCCTGAGCTACGGAGCTACCTGTTTTGAACTAGACAGGGGAAGGAGCAGGAAAGAGATGGGAAGGGAAAAGAGAGAGTGGAAGGAGGGAGAGAGAGGGGAAGGGGAGAGAGGGGGAAGGAGTGAGAGGGAGGGGAAGGGGAGAGAGAGGGGAAGGAGTGAGAGAGACGGGAAGGAGTGAGAGAGAGGGGAAGGAAAGAGGACAAGGCGAGGGAGGGGGAAGGGGGGAGAGGGGAATGTGTGAGCGATGGGGAAAAAAGATGTAGAACGGGTCTTGATGGGGATTAGAGAGAGATTTGGAAAGGGACAGAGAGTCGAGAAGATCCTGTTGTTCTAGGGTCAGTCTCAGAGCTGTTTACTATTTATAATTTAAACCTCTTGTTAATTGATGGTGAATTTAAATGCTGAACTAATTTTGAGTAGGTCAGTGAGATTTGAACCCACAACCCCTGGTTTACAAGACCAGTGCTCTAACCCCTGAGCTATGGAGCCACCTGTAACACCAGCTCCTGTTTACATCTTACTATTGTTAACAAGGAGGTGGGGCCCGAATAATCATTCTCTGTGATTCATCCCTGAACATTGACAGAATCTTACAGCACACAAGGAGGGCCATTCGGCCCATCGTGTCTGTGTCGGCTCTGTGAGAGAGATTAGAGCTTGGAAGTTGTAAAAGGCGTGAGAGAGGGGAATGAGTGGGAGAGGGAAGGGGAAGGAATCAGCCAGAGGGGAATGGGAGAGAGCGAGTGGGGGAGGGGAGAGAGATGGGAAGTCGAGAGAGGGAGGAGGCAGGGGAGAGAGAAAGGAAGGTAAGAGAGAGGGAGCAGGGGAGAATCTGAAAAGAAAGAGCGGAGTAGAATGTGTGATATTTGGAAGGGGAGAGACAGGCTTGAAGTTAATTGAGAGTGAATTTAAATACTGAGCTAATTTAGAGTGGGTTCCTGGGAAATTTGAACTCAAGACCTCTGGTTTACAAGACCAGTGCTCTAACCCCTGAGCTATGGAGCCACCTGTGCTGGGAGCGACAGGGGAAGGAGCAGGAAAGAGAGGGGAAGGGAAAAGAGAGAGTGGAAGGAGAGAGAGAGAGCGGGAAGGAATGAGAAAGAGGGGGAAGTTGAGAGAGAGAGTGGGGAAGGGGAGAATAAGGGATGGAAGGGGAGAGAGGGGAAGGGGAGAGAGAGGGAAGGGGTGAGAGAGAGAGTGGGGAAGGGGAGAGAGGAAGGAGGCAGGGCAGAGAGAAAGGAAGGGGAGAGAGAGGGGAAAGGGAGAGAGCGGAAGGGGAGAGAGAGGGAAGGAGTGAGAGAGAGAGTGGGGAAGGGGAGAGAGGAAGGAGGCAGGGCAGAGAGAAAGGAAGGGGAGAGAGAGGGGAAAGGGAGAGATGGGAAGGGGAGAGAGAGTGAAGAGATCGTAAAGTCTCTGTTTAAAGAATGGACTCAGTCGAGAATATTGCGTGGACTTTGTAGGGTTTGTCTCTGAGGGTATTTTCCCTGTGATGGGATCTCCCTGTGCAGGTACGTGAAAACGCTGGTTTGTTAAAACTCTGGAGACCACATGGCGGCTGTCTGTGACAAAACCCAGGATGTAAAGGTTCACCCGCCAGTCCCAGCAAAAGGAAGGGGGGGGCCACTGACAAAGGGGCTCAGGAACCTGAGGCACCCGTTCACGTGAAGCCAGTGACCAGATTAGAAAGCCACTCGAACGCGAAAGCACTTCCCATCTCCAGTCTCAGACGGGAAGCTGAACAATGAACCCACAGCCTGGCCAGGTGAAGAGGAGCCAGTTTTTTCATTTGAAGAATGAGGAGGGGTCAGTGAAACGCTCAGATTGTGTCTCATCCCCCAGACTCCTGCCTCCGTCTCTTCAATATTCACTTCTCAACATCGATATATCGGGTCTTTCACGTAGTAAAACATCCCGAGGCAACTCAGTCACACTCTGCCTCAATCTCTCTGTCTCTCTCTCTCTCTCTTTCTCACTCCCTCTGTCTCTCTATCACTTTCTCTCTGTCGCTCACTGTCTCTCGAGCCAGAAGGGGTTCGAGAGGGGGAAGGGGAAAGTCAGAAGGGAAAGGGGGGAGAGAGAGAGAGAGGGAGGAGAGAGATTGAGGAGTGAGTGGAGAGAGAGGAGCGGAGAGTGGAGAAGGGGAGATAGCAGGGGAAAGGGGCAGGGAGAGGGAAGGAGAGAGTGAGAGTGGGAAGGGGAGAGAGAGAGAGAGAGAAGGAGAGAGAGAGGAGCGTGTCAGTCATTGTTATTACATCGATAGTCCACTAGGTGGGGCTCTATTAGAGGAAGAGAGGGGAAGGGGAGAGTGAGGGGAAGGATTGAGAGAAAGGAAAGGGGAGAGTGAGGGGAAGGAGTGAGAGAGAGGGAAGGGGAGAGTGAGGGGAGGGAGTGAGAGAGAGGGAAGGGGAGAGTGAGGGGAGGGAGTGAGAGAGAGGGAAGGGGAGAGTGAGGGGAAGGAGTGAGAGAGAGACGGGGAAGAGGAGACAGCGAGGAAGAGAGGAAGGTGGGGAAAGAGAGGGAGGGAATGGAGAGAGAGAGTGAGTGGGTAAAGAGAGCTGAATGAGTGGAAGAGAGGGAGAGGGGAGAGAGTGGGAGGGGAAGGGGAGGGGGAGACAGGGCAAAATAGAGAGTGGGGAAGGAGTGAGAGAGAGGGGGGAAGAGGAGACTAGGAGGGGCAGGGGAGAGAGAGGATGGGGAAAGAGATGTTAAGGGGAGAGAGGGGGAAGGAATGAGAGAGAGAGAGGGGGAGGGCAGAGAGGGGAAGGGGAGAGAGAGGGAGAGAATCTGAAAGGAAAGGGAAAAGAGAGAGAAAGGAGGGAGGGAAAAGGGGGAAGTGAGTGAGGGAAGGGGAGAGAGATGAGGAAGGAATGAGAGAGAGAGGGTGAGGGCAGTGAGGGAGACAACCTGAAAGGAGGGAAAAAAGTGAGGGAAGGGGTGAGAGAGAGTGGAGAAAGGGAGAGAGAGGAAGGGGAAGGGGAGAGAGAGAGTGTGGAAGGGTGGGGAGAGAGGGGAAGGAGCGGGAGAGAGAGGGGGAGGGGAAAGAGTGGGAGGGGAAGGGGATTGGGAGACAGGGATGAAGATGGAAAGGCAAGGGAGAGAGAGGGATTAAGGGGAGAGAGATGTTACAGGGAGAGAGGGGGAAGGAGTGAGAGAGAGAGGGGGAGGGCAGAGAGGGGGCGAACCTGAAAGGAAAGGGAAAAGAGAGGGACGGGAGTGTAACGGTGTGGTGGTGGTCCCGGGGGTCAGGTTCACCTCTGACCTACTTGAGCGGTTCGAATCGCCCCCCACTCCCTTGGGTTCTAAACTCTGGATTTATTTGGGGGGGTGTGACAAAGTGCAAAGGTCACTGGTTTGGTGCAAAAGAACTTTGATTTTATTAAAGACAAGAAAATACAATGTCAAAACTTATAACCACTTGAATAAAGAACAATACATTACACATTCAAAGGGGGTGTACAGTAAAATGACACCTCCCACCTCCCCATACCTAATCCTAGCTAGGTTAGACTCCAGGGCAGGCAGGGACTATGCTTACCAATCCTTTCTGGTCAGTTAGCGGTAGTTCGCGGTTTCGGGCTTCCTTGAATTGTGTAGGTTCTGCTTGCCGTACCCCGAACGTCGGAGAAGACTTCTAGCTGCACAATCTTCAGTTTGGTTGAGTCCACTGATGCGGTAAGGCACGTTTTGGATCTATGGGGTAAGTGCCCGGTTTTCTTTGTTAGAAATAGGTTCAAAGTCTCTTTGGATAATGGTTTCACCTGTTGGTAGTCAGGACTTAGATTGTAGACTGGAAACTTTCGATTCTTCGGTATCTTCCAGTTGGAGTTTATTTGTAGTTTGTTTGATCGCGGTGGTTTTTCATTGATACCACGTTGGCTGTGGTCAGTTGTTGCCGCGATGGTGATGTTCTTCCTTCAGGACTTCAGGACTTCGAGGCTGGAGAAGTTAGTTTACAACGGTCGCGTTGGTTTCTCTCCCTTCTTGATGACACAAGCGTGGTCTCGGTTGTATGGCAAAGTATGTCATACCCTCTGTTAAAACAGGGGCCAGTTATACGGTTTGAGTGGTTCTAATCTTCGCGCCAAATCAGTCCAGGATTCTTTGTTTGAATTTGGCGGGCTTGACTCCTCTTTGAAATATTTTGGCGGGCTCGTTAAAAGTTAATATGTTTTGGGTGGGTTAATAAAGTATTTGACCCATATTTACAATTAAAGCCCTTGCTAATTTAAATACTGAGCTAATTCTGAGTTGGCCCCAGTGAGATTTGAACCCACGACCCCTGGTTTACTAGACCAGTGCTCTAACCCCTGAGCTATGGAGCCACCTGCTCTGGGCTGTGGGTCATTCCCCAGTTAGTGCTGTGTGTTTGAAGAATGAGGAGGGGTCAGTGAAACGCTCAGATTGTGTCTCATCCCCCAGACTCCAGCCTCCGTCTCTTCAATATTCGCCTCTCAACATCGATATATCGGGTCTTTCACGTCGTAAAACATCCCAAAACAACTCAGTCACACTCTGCCTCAATCTCTCTGTCTCTCTCTCTTTCTCTCTGTCTCTCAGTCTCTCGATCTCTCTCTCTCTCTCTCTCACTGTCTCTCTCTTTCTGTGCAGAGCGGAGGAAGGGGAGAGAGGGAGAAGGGGAGAATTGTTGAGATGGGGAGGGGGAGAGTCTGATGGGAAAGGGGAGAGCGAGAGTGAGGGAAGGAGAGCAAGTCAGGAGGGAGGGGAGTGGAGACAGGTGAGGGGAGGGAGAAGGAGAGGGAAGATAGAGCGAGGAGGGGAGAAAATGAAAAGGGAGAGAGGAAGGAGTGAGCGAGAGGGGAAGGGGAGAGAGAGCAGAATGGGGAGCGAGGGGGGAAGGAGAGGGAGAGAGGGGGGAAGCTGAGAGAGAGGGGGAAGAGGAGAAAGATCAGCAAGGAGAGAGCAGAAGGGGCGAGATAGGTGAAAGGATAGAGAGTGAGGGGAGAGAGGGGAAGGAGTGAGAGACAGGGAAAGAGAGATAGCGGGAGAGAGGGTAAAAAGATGCAGAACGGAATGTGATGGGGAAGGAAGAGAGAGGTTTGGAAGGGGAGAGAGAAGCCTGTTCTTCAAGGGTCGGTCTCAGAGCTGTTTAATATTTATAATTTAAGCCCTTGTTAATTGACGGTGAACTTAAATACTGAGCTCATTTTGAGTAGGCTCGAGTGAGATTTGAACTCACGACCCCTGGTTTATTTAGAACCGTGCTCTAACCCCTGAGCTATGGAGCTACTTGCTTTGAACTAGTCAGGGGAAGGAGCAAGAAAGAGATGGGAAGGGAAAAGAGAGTGTGGAAGGAGGGAGAGGGAGGGGAAGGGGAGAGAGGGGGAAGGAGGGGAAGGGGAGAGAGAGGGGAAGGAGTGAGAGAGAGGGGAAGGAGTGAGAGAGAGGGGAAGGAAAGAGGACAAGGCGAGGGAGGGGGAAGGGGGGAGAGGGGAATGTGTGAGCGATGGGGAAAAAAGATGTAGAATGGGTCTTGATGGGGAATAGAGAGAGATTTGGAAAGGGACAGAGAGTCGAGAAGATCCTGTTGTTCCAGGGTCAGTCTCAGAGCTGTTTAATATTTATAATTTAAACCTCTTGTTAATTGATGGTGAATTTAAATGCTGAACTAATTTTGAGTAGGTCAGTGAGATTTGAACCCACGACCCCTGGTCTACAAGACCAGTGCTCTAACCCCTGAGCTATGGAGTCACCTGTAACACCAGCTCCTGTTTACATCTTACTATTGTTAACAAGGAGGTGGGGTCCGAATAATCATTCTCGGTGATTCATCCCTGAACATTGACAGAATCTTACAGCACACAAGGAGGGCCATTCGGCCCATCGTGTCTGTGCCGGCTCTGTGAGAGAGATTAGTGCTTGGAAGTTGTAAAAGGCGGGAGAGAGGGGAATGAGTGGGAGAGGGAATGGGAAGGAATCAGCCAGAGGGGAATGGAAGAGAGCGAGGGGAGAGAGATGGGAAGTCGAGAGAGGGAGGAGGCAGGGGAGAGAGAAAGGAAGGTTCGAGAGAGGGAGCAGGGGAGAATCTGAAAAGAAAGAGAGAGGAGAAGCAGAGTAGAATGGAGAAGGGAGGGTGATATTTGGAAGGGGAGAGACAGGCTTGAAGTTAATTGAAAGTGAATTTAAATACTGAGCTAATTTAGAGTGGGTTTGTGGGAAATTTGAACTCAGGACCTCTGGTTTACAAGACCAGTGCTCTAACCCCTGAGCTATGGAGCCACCTGTGCTGGGAGCGACAGGGGAAGGAGCAGGAAAGAGAGGGGAAGGGAAAAGAGAGAGTGGAAGGAGAGAGAGAGAGCTGGAAGGAATGAGAAAGAGGGGGAAGTTGAGAGAGAGAGTGGGGAAGGGGGGAATAAGGGATGGAAGGGGAGAGAGGGGAAGGGGAGAGAGAGGGAAGGGGTGAGAGAGAGAGTGGGGAAGGGGAGAGAGGAAGGAGGCAGGGCAGAGAGAAAGGAAGGGGAGAGAGAGGGGAAAAGGAGAGAGCGGAAGGGGAGAGAGAGGGAAGGAGTGAGAGAGAGAGTGGGGAAGGGGAGAGAGGAAGGAGGCAGGGCAGAGAGAAAGGAAGGGGAGAGAGAGGGGAAAGGGAGAGATGCGAAGGGGAGAGAGAGTGAATAGATCGCAAAGTCTCTGTTTAAAGAATGGACTCAGTCGAGAATATTGCGTGGACTTTGTAGGGTTTGTCTCTGAGGGTATTTTCCCTGTGATGGGATCTCCCTGTGCAGGTACGTGAAAACGCTGGTTTGTTAAAACTCTGGAGACCACATGGCGGCTGTCTGTGACAAAACCCAGGATGTAAAGGTTCACCCACCAGTCCCAGCAAAAGGAAGGGGGGGGCCACTGACAAAGGGGCTCAGGAACCTGAGGCACCCGTTCACGTGAAGCCAGTGACCAGATTAGAAAGCCACTCGAACGCGAAAGCACTTCCCATCTCCAGTCTCAGACGGGAAGCTGAACAATGAGCCCACAGCCTGGCCAGGTGAAGAGGAGCCAGTTTTTTCGTTTGAAGAATGAGGAGGGGTCAGTGAAACGCTCAGATTGTGTCTCATCCCCCAGACTCCTGCCTCCGTCTCTTCAATATTCACCTCTCAACATCGATATATCGGGTCTTTCACGTAGTAAAACATCCCAAGGCAACTCAGTCACACTCTGTCCCAATCTCTCTGTCTCTCTGTCTCTCTCTTTCTCACTCCCTCTGTCTCTCTATCACTTTCTCTCTGTCGCTCACTGTCTCTCGAGCCAGAAGGGGTTCGAGAGGGGGAAGGGGAAAGTCAGAAGGGAAAGGGGAGAGAGAGAGAGAGTGAGGAGAGAGATTGAGGAGTGAGTGGAGAGAGAGGAGCGGAGAGTGGAGAAGGGGAGATAGCGGGGGAAAGGGACAGGGAGAGGGAAGGAGAGAGTGAGAGTGGGAAGGGGAGAGAGAGAGAGAGAGAGAGAAGGAGAGAGAGAGGAGCGTGTCAGTCGTTGTTATTACATCGATAGTCCACTAGGTGGGGCTCTATTTGAGGAAGAGAGAGGGAAGGGGAGAGTGAGGGGAAGGATTGAGAGAAAGGGAAGGGGAGAGTGAGGGGAAGGAGTGAGAGAGAGGGAAGGGGAGAGTGAGGGGAAGGAGTGAGAGAGAGGGAAGGGGAGAGTGAGGGGAAGGAGTGAGAGAGAGGGAAGGGGAGAGTGAGGGGAAGGAGTGAGAGAGAGGGAAGGGGAGAGTGAGGGGAAGGAGTGAGAGAGAGACGGGGAAGAGGAGAGACAGAGGGAACACCAACAATAATGTATATTTATATAGCGCCTTTAACGTAGTGAAATGTCCCAAGGTGCTCCACAGGAGGATTATGGGATAAAAATTTGACACCGAGCCACAAAAGTAGAAATTAGCGCAGGTGAAGAGGTCGGTTTTAAGGAGAGTCTTGAAGGAGGAGAGAGAGGTGGAGAGGTTTAGGGAGGGAGTTCCAGAGCTTGGGGCCCAGGCAACAGAAGGCACGGCCACCGATGGTGGAGCGATTATAATCAGGGATGGTCAGGAGGGCAGAATTAGAGGAGTGCAGACATAAGAACATAATTACATAAGAATTAGGAACAGGAGTAGGCCATCTAGCCCCTTGAGCCTGCTCCGCCATTCAATAAGATCATGGCTGATTGTGGGGTTACAGAGATAGGGAGGGATGTAGGAGCTGGAAGAGATTACAGAGATAGGGAGGTGTGTGGGAAGTTACAGAGATAGGGAGGGTTGTGGGGCTGGAGGAGGTTACAGAGATAGGGAGGGGTGTAGGGGCTGGAGGAGATTACAGAGAAAGGGAGGGGTGTAGGGGCTGGAGGAGGTTACAGAGATAGGGAGGGGTGTAGGGGCTGGAGGAGGTTACAGAGATAGGGAGGGGTGTAGGGGCTGGAGGAGGTTACAGAGATAGGGAGGGGTGTAGGGGCTGGAGGAGGTTACAGAGATAGGGAGGGGTGTAGGGGCTGGAGGAGGTTACAGAGATAGGGAGGGGTGTAGGTGCTGGAGGAGGTTACAGAGATAGGGAGGGGTGTAGGGGCTGGTGGAGGTTACAGAGATAGGGAGGGGTGTAGGTGCTGGAGGAGGTTACAGAGATAGGGAGGGGTGTAGGGGCTGGAGGAGGTTACAGAGATAGGGAGGGGTGCAGGTGCTGGAGGAGGTTCCAGAGATAGGGAGGGGTGTAGGGGCTGGAGGAGGTTCCAGAGATAGGGAGGGGTGTAGGGGCTGGAGGAGGTTACAGAGATAGGGAGTGGTGTAGTGCTGGAGGAAGTTACAGAGATAGGGAGGGGTGTAGGTGTTGGAGGAGGTTATAGAGATATGGAGGGGTGTAGACGCTGGAGGAGGTAACAGAGATAGGGAGGGGTGTAGTGCTGGAGGAAGTTACAGAGATAGGGAGGCGCAAGCGTCATGGAGGGATTTGTAAACAAGGATGAGAATTTTGAAATCGAGGCGTTGCTTAACCGGGAGCCAATGTAGGGCAGTGAGCACAGAGGGTGATGGGTGAGTGGGACTCGGTGCGAGTTAGGACACGGGGGCAGTGAGCACAGCGGGTGATGGGTGAGTGGGACTGCGTGCGAGTTAGGACACGGGGCAGTGAGCACAAGGGGTGATGGGTGAGCGGGACTCAGTGCGAGTTAGGACACGGGGGCAGTGAGCACAGGGGGTGATGGGTGAGTGGGACTCGGTGCGAGTTAGGACACGGGGCAGTGAGCACAGGGGGTGATGGGTGAGCGGGACTTGGTGCGAGTTAGGACACAGGGCAGTGAGCACAGAGGGTGATGGGTGAGCGGGACTGGGTGTGAGTTTGGACACAGTGGCAGTGAGCACAGGGGGTGATGGGTGAGCGGGACTGGGTGTGAGTTAGGACACGGGGCAGTGAGCACAGGGGGTGATGGGTGAGTGGGATTCGGTGCGAGTTAGGACATGGGGCAGTGAGCACAGGGGGTGATGGGTGAGTGGGACTCGGTGTGAGTTAGGACACGGGGGCAGTGAGCACAGGGGGTGATGGGTGAGCGGGACTGCGTGCGAGTTTGGACACGGGGTAGTGAGCACAGGGGGTGATGGGTGAGTGGGACTGGGTGTGAGTTAGGATACGGGACAGCGAGCACAGGGGGTGATGGGTGAATGGGACTCGGTGTGAGTTAGGACACGGGGTCAGCGAGCACAGTGGGTGATGGGTGAGTGGGACTGGGTGTGAGTTAGGACACGGGGTCAGCGAGCACAGCGGGTGATGGGTGAGTGGGACTGGGTGCGAGTTAGGACACGGGGCAGCGAGCACAGCGGGTGATGGGTGAGTGGGACTCGGTGCGAGTTAGGACACGGGGTCAGTCGAGTTTTGGATCACCTCTTGTTTATATTGGGGTAGAATGTGGGAAGAATTGAGAGACAGGGGGAAGGGGAGTGAGAGGTGGGGAGCGGAAGGGGGAGAGAGAGAGACAGGAAAGGATAGAGAGTGGGTGTGGCAAGGGAGGGGGGAGACGGGCAAAGCGAGATAGCGGGAAAGGGGGTAAAAGATGCAGAATGGGGGTCGGCAGAGAGAGATTTGGATGGAGAGAAAGTGCAATGGAGACGACAGCCTGTTGTTTCAGGGTCGGTATCAGAGCAGTTTAATATTTATAATTAAAGCCCTTGTTAATTGACGGTGAATTTAAAGATTGAGCTAATTTTGAGTATGCCCCAGTGAGATTTGAACCCACGACCCTGATTTACTAGACCAGAGCTCTAACCCCTGAGCTATGGAACCACCTGTTTTGGGAAACGCAGTGTAAGGAGCAGGAAAGAGAGGGGAAGGGAAAAGAGAGAGTGGAAGGAGTGAGAGAGAGGGGGAAGGGGAAATAGAGAGAGAGGGAAGGGTGGCGATGGAGTGAGTGAGAGAGGATAATGGATGAGAGCGGAAGGGGAGAGTAAGTGATGGAAGGGGAGAAAGGGGAAGGGGAGAGATATGGGAAGGGGAGAGAGATGGGAAGGCAAGAGAGGGAGGAGGCAAGGGAGAGAGAAAGGAAGGGGAGAGAGAGGGAGAACGGGAGACTCTGAAAAGAAAGGGAAAAGAGAGGAAGGAGGGGAGGGAGGGAAGTGGAGAGTGAAAAGGCGAGGGGAAGGGGAGAGAGGGTGGAGAGACTGGGTTGGCGAAAGAGACAGAGTGAGCGGAGAGAGGGGGTGAGAGAGTGGATAGCGGAGAGAGAGGGTGAGGCGAGGGAGGGGGAAAGGGGGAGAAGGGAATGAGTGAGAGACGGGAAAGCGATAAAAACGTGTCGAATGGGTCGTGATGAGGAAGGGAGAGAGAGAGAGAGTGTCAGAGACACAAGAAGGAGGAGAGAGGGGGGACCCTGTTGTTCCAGGGACAGTCTTGGAGCTGTTTAATATTTATAATTAAAGCCCTTGTTAATTGACAGTAAATTTAAATACTGAGCTAATTTTGAGGAGGCCCCAGTGAGATTTGAACCCATGACCCCTGGTTTACTAGACCAGTGCTCTAACCCCTGAGCTATGGAACCACCTGCTCTGGGAACTCAGGGGAAGGAGCAGGAAAGTGAGGGGAAGGAGTGAGAGAGAGGGGGAAGGGGAGAGAGATCGGAAAGAGAGAGAGGGAGGAGGCAGGGGAGACTCCTGCCTCCGTCTCTTCAATATTCGCCTCTCAACATCGATATATCGGGTCTTTCACGTAGTAAAACATCCCAAGGCAACTCAGTCACACTCTGCCTCAATCTCTCTGTCTCTCAATCTCTTTCTCTCTCTCCCTCTGTCTCTCTCTCCCTCTGTCTCTCTATCACTTTCTCTCTGTCGCTCACTGTCTCTCGAGCCGGAAATGTTAGAGAGGGGGAAGGGGAAAGTCAGAAGGGAAAGGAGAGAGAGAGAGAGAGAGGGAGGAGAGAGATTGAGGATTGAGTGGAGAGAGAGGAGCGGAGAGTGGGAAGGGGAGAAAGCGGGCGAAAGGGACAGCGTGAGGGAAGGAGTGAGTGAGCGGGGGAAGCGGAGAGAGGGAGAGAGGGAGATGGAGAGAGAGCGGAGCGTGTCAGTAGTTGTTATTACATCGATAGTCCACTAGGTGGGGCTCTATTAGAGGAAGAGAGAGGGAAGGGGAGAGTGAGGGGAAGGAGTGAGAGAGAGGGAAGGGGAGAGTGAGGGGAGGGAGTGAGAGAGAGGGAAGGGGAGAGTGAGGGGAAGGAGTGAGAGAGAGACGGGGAAGAGGAGAGTGAGGGGAAGGAGTGAGAGAGAGGGAAGGGGAGAGTGAGAGGAACGAGTTAGAGAAAGGGAAGGGGAGAGTGAGGGGAGGGAGTGAGAGAGAGGGAAGGGGAGAGTGAGGGGAAGGAGTGAGAGAGAGACGGGGAAGAGGAGAGTGAGGGGAAGGAGTGAGAGAGAGAGAAGGGGAGAGTGAGGGGAAGGAGTGAGAGAGAGGGAAGGGGAGAGTGATTGGAAGGAGTGAGAGAGAGACGGGGAAGAGGAGAGACAGAGGGAACCCAACAATAATGTATATTTATATAGCGCCTTTAACGTAGTGAAATGTCCCAAGGTGCTCCACAGGAGGATTATGGGATAAAAATTAGCACAGGTGAAGAGGTCGGTTTTAAGGAGCGTATTGAAGGAGGAAAGAGACGTAGCGAGGCAGAGAGGTTTAGGGAGGGAGTTCCAGAGCTTGGGGCCCAGGCAACAGAAGGCCCGGCCACCGATGGTGGAGCGATTATAATCAGGGATGGTCAGAGAGCAGAATTAGAGGAGTGCAGACATCTCGTGGGGGTTGTGGGGCTGGAGGAGGTTACAGAGATAGCGAGGGGTGTAGGGGATGGAGCAGGTTACAGAGATAGGGAGAGTTGTAGGGGCTGGAGGAGGTTCAGAGATAGGGAGGGGGGAGGGCCATGGAGGGATTTGTAAAAAAGGATAAGAATTTTGAAATCGAGTTGTTGCTTAACCGGGAGCCAATGTCAGTCGGCGAGCACAGGGGGTGATGGGTGAGCGGGACTGGGTGTGAGTTAGGACACGGGGCAGTGAGCACAGAGGTGGATGGGTGAGCGGGACTCGGTGTGAGTTAGGACACGGGGCAGTGAGCACAGAGGGTGATGGGTGAGTGGGACTCGGTGTGAGTTAGGACACGGGGCAGTGAGCACAGGGGGTGATGGGTGAGCGGGACTCGGTGTGAGTTAGGACACGGGGCAGTGAGCACAGAGGGTGATGGGTGAGCGGGACTCGGTGTGAGTTAGGACACGGAGCAGTGAGCACAGTGGGTGATGGGTGGGCGGGACTGGGTGCGAGTTAGGACACGGGGGCAGTGAGCACAGGGGGTGATGGGTGAGCGGGACTGGGTGCGAGTTAGGACACGGGGTAGCGAGCACAGGGGGTGATGGGTGAGCGGGACTGGGTGCGAGTTAGGACACGGGGCAGTGAGCACAGAGGGTGATGGGTGAGCGGGACTCGGTGTGAGTTAGGACACGGGGCAGTGAGCACAGGGGGTGATGGGTGAGTGGGACTGGGTGTGAGTTAGGACACGGGGCAGTGAGCACAGAGGTGGATGGGTGAGCGGGACTCGGTGTGAGTTAGGACACGGGGCAGTGAGCACAGAGGGTGATGGGTGAGTGGGACTCGGTGTGAGTTCGGACACGGGGCAGTGAGCACTGGGGGTGATGGGTGAGTGGGACTCGGTGTGAGTTAGGACACGGGGCAGTGAGCACAGAGGGTGATGGGTGAGCGGGACTCGGTGTGAGTTAGGACACGGGGCAGTGAGCACAGGGGGTGATGGGTGAGCGGGACTGGGTGCGAGTTAGGACACGGGGTAGCGAGCACAGGGGGTGATGGGTGAGCGGGACTGGGTGCGAGTTAGGACACGGGGCAGTGAGCACAGTGGGTGATGGGTGGGCGGGACTGGGTGTGAGTTAGGACACGGGGGCAGTGAGCACAGGGGGTGATGGGTGAGCGGGACTGGGTGCGAGTTAGGACACGGGGTAGCGAGCACAGGGGGTGATGGGTGAGCGGGACTGGGTGCGAGTTAGGACACGGGGCAGTGAGCACAGAGGGTGAAGGGGGAGCGGGACTCGGTGTGAGTTAGGACACGGGGCAGTGAGCACAGGGGGTGATGGGTGAGTGGGACTGGGTGTGAGTTAGGACACGGGGCAGTGAGCACAGAGGTGGATGGGTGAGCGGGACTCGGTGTGAGTTAGGACACGGGGCAGTGAGCACAGAGGGTGATGGGTGAGTGGGACTCGGTGTGAGTTAGGACACGGGGCAGTGAGCACAGGGGGTGATGGGTGAGTGGGACTCGGTGTGAGTTAGGACACGGGGCAGTGAGCACAGAGGGTGATGGGTGGGCGGGACCGGGTGCGAGTTAGGACACGGGGGCAGTGAGCACAGGGGGTGATGGGTGAGCGGGACTGGGTGCGAGTTAGGACACGGGGTAGCGAGCACAGGGGGTGATGGGTGAGCGGGACTGGGTGCGAGTTAGGACACGGGGCAGTGAGCACAGAGGGTGATGGGTGAGCGGGACTGGGTGTGAGTTAGGACACGGGTCAGTGAGCACAGGGGGTGATGGGTGAGTGGGACTCGGTGTGAGTTAGGACACGGGGCAGTGAGCACAGGGGGTGATGGGTGAGTGGGACTCGGTGTGAGTTAGGACACGGGGCAGTGAGCACAGTGGGTGATGGGTGAGCGGGACTGGGGGTGAGTTAGGACACGGGTCAGTGAGCACAGGGGGTGATGGGTGAGTGGGACTCGGTGTGAGTTAGGACACGGGGCAGTGAGCACAGGGGGTGATGGGTGAGTGGGACTGGGTGCGAGTTAGGACACGGGGCAGCGAGCACAGGGAGGGGTGATGGGTGAGCGGGACTCGGTGCGAGTTAGGACACGGGGCAGTGAGCACAGCGGGTGATGGGTGAGCGGGACTGGGTGCGAGTTAGGACATGGGGCAGTGAGCACAGGAGGTGATGGGTGAGCGGGACTCGGTGCGATTTAGGACACGGGGCAGTGAGCACAGGGGGTGATGGGTGAGCGGGACTCGGTGCGAGTTAGGACACGGGGCAGTGAGCATAGTGGGTGATGGGTGAGCGGGACTGGGTGCGAGTTAGGACACGGGGCAGTGAGCACAGGGGGTGATGGGTGAGCGGGACTCGGTGCGAGTTAGGACACGGGGCAGTGACACAGGGGGTGATGGGTGAGCGGGACTGGGTGCGAGTTAGGACACGGGGCAGTGAGCACAGAGGTGTTTGGGTGAGCGGGACTGGGTGCGAGTTAGGACACGGGGCAGTGAGCACAGGGGGTGATGGGTGAGCGGGACTCGGTGTGAGTTAGGACATGGGGCAGTGAGCACAGGGGGTGATGGGTGAGTGGGACTGGGTGCGAGTTAGGACACGGGGCAGCGAGCACAGGGAGGGGTGATGGGTGAGCGAGACTCGGTGCGAGTTAGGACACGGGGCAGTGAGCACAGGGGGTGATGGGTGAGTGGGACTGGGTGCGAGTTAGGACACGGGGCAGCGAGCACAGGGAGGGGTGATGGGTGAGCGAGACTCGGTGCGAGTTCGGACACGGGGCAGTGAGCACAGGGGGTGATGGGTGAGTGGGACTGGGTGCGAGTTAGGACACGGGGCAGCGAGCACAGAGGGTGATGGGTGAGTGGGACTGGGTGTGAGTTAGGACACGGGGCAGTGAGCACAGGGGGTGATGGGTGAGTGGGACTCGGTCCGAGTTAGGACACGGGGCAGTGAGCACAGGGGGTGATGGGTGAGCGGGACTGGGTGCGAGTTAGGACACGGGGCAGTGAGCACAGGGGGTGATGCGTGAGTGGGACTCGTTGCGAGTTAGGACACGGGGCAGTGAGCACAGGGGGTGATGGGTGAGCGGGACTGGGTGCGAGTTAGGACACGGGGCAGTGAGCACAGGAGGTGATGGGTGAGCGGGACTCGGTGTGAGTTAGGACACGGGGTCAGTGAGCATAGGGGGTGATGGGTGAGCGGGACTGGGTGCGAGTTAGGACACGGGGCAGTGAGCACAGCGGGTGATGGGTGAGCGGGACTGGGTGCGAGTTAGGACACGGGGCAGTGAGCACAGGGGGTGATGGGTGAGTGGGACTCGGTGCGAGTTAGGTCATGGGGCAGCCGAGTTTTGGATCACCTCTAGTTTACGACGGGTAGAATGTGGGAAGGAGTGAGAGAGAGAATCAGTGAATCATAAACATTTACAGCACGGGAGGAGGCCATTCGGCCCATCGTGTCCACACCGGCCGACCAAGAGCTACCCAGCCTAATCCCACTTTCCAGCTCTCGGTCCGTAGCCCTGTAGGATACGACACTTCAAGTGTACATCCAAGTACCTTTTAAATGTGGTGAGGGTTTCTGCCTCTACCACCCTTTCAGGCCGTGAGTTCCAGACCCCCACCACCCTCTGGGTGAAGACATTTCCCCTCAAATCCCCTCTAAACCTCCCCCCAATTACTTTAAATCTGTGCCACCTGGTTATTGACCCCTCTGCTAAGGGGAAATAGGTCCTTCTTATCCACTCTATCCAGGCCCCTCATAATTTTATACACCTCAATTAAATCTACCCTCAGCCTCCTCTGTTCCCAGGAAAACAACCCCAGCCTATCCAATCTTTCCTCGTGGCTAAAGTTTTCCAGTCCCGGCAACATCCTGGTAAATCCCCTCTGCACCCTCTCCAGTGCAATCACATCCTTCCTGTAATGTGGTGACCAGAACTGCACGCAGTACTCCAGCTGTGGCCTAACCAGTGTTGTGTACAGTTCGAGCGTAACCACAGGGCGGGGGTAAGGTATGCATTTAATAAATTTGGTGAATTTACAGAGTGCCCTCCGAGGGTCAAACCGATGTGGCCGTGGGATTCATTATTTGTGGAAAATCCCAACTGGATCATCTTGTGTCCATTGCCGCATCTTGAGCCTAAAACCAGCGAAGGCAGGAACTGGGAAATGTCAGGATATCACAGGAAGGATGTGATTGCACTGGAGAGGGTGCAGAGGAGATTTACCAGGATGTTAGCGGGACTGGAGAATTTTAGCCACGAGGAAAGATTGGATCGGCTGGGGTTGTTTTCTTTGGAACAGAGGAGGCTGAGGGGAGACCTCCATTCCTTCACCCAGAGGGTGGTGGGGGTCTGGAACTCACGGCCTGAAAGGGTGGTAGAGGCAGAAACCCTCACCACATTTAAAAGGTACTTGGATGTGCACTTGTAGTGCCGTAAGCTACAGGGCTACGCACCGAGAGCTGGAAAGTGGGATCAGGCTGGGATCATATCATCATCATAGGCAGTCCCTCGGAATCGAGGAAGACTTGCTCCCACTCTAAACATGAGTCCTGAGGTGACTGAACAGTCCCAATACGAGAACCACAGTCCCTGTCACAGGTGGGACAGATAGACGTTGAGGGAAGGGGAGGGTGGGACTGGTTTGCCGCACGCTCCTTCCGCTGCCTGCGCTTGGTTTCTGCACGCTCTCGGCGACGAGACTCGAGGTGCTCAGCGCCCTCCCGGATGCACTTCCTCCACTCCGGGCGGACTGGTCTTTGGCCTGGGACTCCCAGGTGTCGGTGGGGATGTTGCACTTTATCAGGGAGGCTTTGAGAGTGTTTCCTCTGCCCACCTTTGGCTCGCTTGCCGTGAAGGAGTTCCGAGTAGAGCGCTTGCTTTGGGAGTCTCGTGTCTGGGGCATGCGGACTATGTGGCCCTGCCCAGCAGATAGCTCTTGGTCGGCTGGTGCGGACACGATGGGCCGAAATGGTCTCCTTCCCTGCTGTAAGTTTCTGTGAGTCGGTGATATATCGGTGTCTCTGAGACTGGATGTGGAAAAGGTGGGATACAGACTGGGGGTGGGAAGTGAAAGTGCTGTGGGCAGATTGTAAAGTGCGGAGTGAGTCGGTTTCTGTTGATGGTGTCGGCCTCTTGACGGTCAATTCAGAAACAGAAGCCAAAATTGAGTAAGACCCACTGAGATTTGAACTCACAACCACTGGTTTACGAGTCCAGTACTCTAACCTCTGAGCTATGGAGCCACCTGCGCTGGGAAAGACAGGTCAAGGGGAAGGAAAGAGAGGGGAAGGGGAAAGAGAGAGTGGAAGGTGTGAGAGAGACGAATGGGAGAACTCAGAATGGGAGAGAAAGAGAGTGGGAGGGGAGAGATTAGAAGGGGAGAGAGGAGAAGGGCAGAGAGATGGAAAGGCGAGAGAGGGAGAATGGGGAGAATCTGAAAAGAAAGGGAAAAGAGAGAGAGAGGAGAGAGGGGTGGGAAGATGGGGAAGTGAAAAGGCAGAGGGGAGAGTGGATAGGGGAGAGAGAGGAGGAAGGAGTGGGAAGAGAATGAAATTCGAGAGGGAAGGGGAGAACGAGAGAGGAAAAAGATGTAGAACATGTCATCATGGGAAAGGCAGAGAGACAGTCGTTTCAGGATCAGTCTCAAAGATGTTTAATATTTTTAACTAAATCCCTTATTAATTGACAGTGAATTTAAATGCTGATCTAATTTTGAGTAGGCCCCAGTGAGATTTGAACCCACGACCCCTGGTTTACGAGACCAGTGCTCTAACCCCTGAGCTATGGAACCACCTGCTCTGGGCTGTGGGTCATTCCCCAGTTAGTGCTGTGTGTTTGAAGAATGAGGAGGGGTCAGTGAAACACTCAGATTGTGTCTCATCCCCCAGACTCCTGCCTCCGTCTCTTCAATATTCGCCTCTCAACATCGATATATCGGGTCTTTCACGTAGTAAAACATCCCAAGGCAACTCAGTCACAGTCTGTCCCAATCTCTCAATCTCTCTGTCTCTCTGTCTCTGTCTCTTTCTTTCTGTCTCTCACCTTCTCACTCTGTCTCTCGAGGCGGGAGGGCAGAGCGGGGGAAGGGGAGAGAGAGGGAGAAGGGGAGAGAGAGGGGGGATGGGAGAGATGGTGAGGGGGAGAGTCTGATGGGAAAGGGGAGAGCGAGAGCGAGGGAATGAAAGGGAGGATGGAGGGGAGTGGAGACTGGGGAGGGGAGGGAGAAGGACAGGGAGGGGAGAGAGAGAGGAGTGGAGAAAATGAAAATGGAGAGGGGAAGGAGTGAGCGAGAGGGGAATGGGAGAGAGAGAGGGAAGGCAAGAGTGAGAGAGGGGAGGGGAAAGAGAGGGAAGGGGAGAGAGAGGGTGGGAAGGTGAAAGAGATGTTAAGAGGAGTGATGGGGAAGAAGTGAGAGAGAGAGGGGAAGGAGTGAGAGAGTGAGGAAGGGAAGAGAGAAAGGGGAAGGGGAGAGAGGGAGAAGGGGAGAATCTGAAAGGAAAGGGAAAGGAGAGAGAGAGGAGGGAGGGGAGGAAAGGGAGCGGAGAAGGAGGAGGGAGAGGGAGAGTGGAAAGGCAGAGTCGGAAGGGGAGAGAGTGGGACGGGAAGAGGGTGAGGCGAGGGAGGGGAAAGGGGGAGAGGGGAATGAGTGAGAGACGGGGAAAGCGAGATAGCGGGAAAGTGAGAGAGGAATAAAAAGATGTGGAACGGGTCGTGATTGTTGTGTACACATGTAAACGTCACCAATATGTAAGACTTGCCACTAGGGGGCACACCTGTGGGAGACCCAATGGTCACCTGTACACCCTGGGACAAGCAGGTATATAAGGTGACTCACCATACTGCTTCCCCACCCTGGAGTCTGAATAAAGAGCACAAGGTCACCACAGTTTGAGCTTGCAATACAGTCCTGTGGATTTATTCTGAACATCACTCACTGGCGACGAGTAACGGATCACCAACCTTCACACGGTAATGGCTGCCGTTGGTCTTGTTGAGGGATTTGTTGAGGGTGATGATTTGGGAAGCCTTCGTTGAGCGTCCCGACCGGTACTACGTCGCCAATGAACAGGACGAGGCTGAGAGAGGGCGATCAAGACCAGGGCGATTCTCCTCACCGTATGTGGGTCTCCGATATACGGCCTGCTCAAAAACCTGCTGGCACCGGTCAAACCAGAGGAGAAGACTTACACAGAGCTGTGTGTGCTGGTGTGGGAACGCCTCAAGCCGAAGGAGAGCACCTTAAAGGCCAGGTATCACTTTTACACCCACCGGCGCTCCCAGGGCCAGAAGATTCCTTGCGGGGCAGTACGGTTTTTGCGGGATCTTTGCGGGAAATGTTGCCGAACGGTTTCGTGCTCGGAATCGGTCACGAGGTCATCCTTCGCAAGCTGCTGTCTGCCGGATCCCGGGATAAACGGGCCCTTTTCGGAATGGGAGGCAGTGACTAGTGGGGTACCGCAGGGCTCAGTGCTGGGACCCCAGCTATTTACAATATACATCAATGATTTAGATGCAGGAATTGAGTGTAATATCTCCAAGTTTGCAGATGACACTAAGCTGGGTGGCAGTGTGAGCTGTGAGGAGGATGCTAAGAGGCTGCAGGGTGACTTGGACAGGTTAGGTGAGTGGGCAAATACATGGCAGATGCAGTATAATGTGGATAAATGTGAGGTTATCCACTTTGGGGGCAAAAACAGGAAGGCAGAATATTATCTGAATGGTGACAGATTAGGAAAAGGGGAGGTGCAACGAGACCTGGGTGTCATGGTTCATCAGTCATTGAAAGTTGGCATGCAGGTACAGCAGGCAGTGAAGAAGGCAAATGGTATGTGAGCCTTCATAGCGAGAGGATTTGAGTATAGGAGCAGGGAGCTCTTACTGCAGTTGTACAGGGTCTTGGTGAGGCCTCACCTGGAATATTGTGTTCAGTTTTGGTCTCCTAATCTGAGGAAGGACATTCTTGCTATTGAGGGAGTGCGGCGAAGGTTCACCAGACTGATTCCCGGGATGGCAGGACTGACATATGAGGAGAGACTGGATTGACTGGGCCTGTATTCACTGGAGTTTAGAAGGATGAGAGGGGATCTCATAGAAACGTATAAGATTCTGACGGGACAGGACAGGTTAGATGCTGGCCGAATGTTCCCGATGTTGGGGAAGTCCAGAACCAGGGGACACAGTCTAAGGATAAGGGGTAAGCCATTTAGGACCGAGATGAGGAGAAACTTCTTCACTCAGAGAGTTGTTCACCTGTGGAATTCCCTGCCGCAGAGAGTTGTTGAGGTCAGATCATTGGATATATTGAAGAGGGAGTTAGATATGGCCCTTACGGCTAAAGGAATCAAGGGGTATGGAGAGAAAGCAGGAATGGGGTACTGAGGTGAATGATCTGTCATGATCATATTGAATGGTGGTGCAGGCTCGAAGGGCTGAATGGCCTACTCCTGCACCTATTTTCTACGTTTCTATGTTTCCCAGATTTTTTTCTCCCTAAAATGTCAGGATATCGCAGGAAGGATGTGATTGCACTGGAGAGGGTGCAGAGGAGATTTACCAGGATGTTGGCGGGACTGGAGAATTTTAGCGACGAGGGAAGATTGGATCGGCTGGGGTTGTTTTCTTTGGAACAGAGGAGGTTGAGGAGAGACCTCCATTCCTTCACCCAGAGGGTGGTGGGGGTCTGGAACTCACGGCCTGAAAGGGTGGTAGAGGCAGAAACCCTCACCACATTTAAACGGTACTTGGATGTGCACTTGAAGTGCCGTAAGCTACAGGGCTACGCACCGAGAGCTGGAAAGTGGGATCAGACTGGGATCATATCATCATCATAGGCAGTCCCTCGGAATCGAGGAAGACTTGCTCCCACTCTAAACATGAGTCCTGAGGTGACTGAACAGTCTAATACGGGAACCACAGTCCCTGTCACAGGTGGGACAGATCGACGTTGAGGGAAGGGGAGGGTGGGACTGGTTTGCCGCACGCTCCTTCCGCTGCCTGCGCTTGGTCTCTGCACGCTCTCGGCGACGAGACTCGAGGTGCTCAGCGCCCTCCCGGATGCACTTCCTCCATTCCGATTCGGGACTCCCAGGTGACGGTGGGGATGTTGCACTTTATCAGGGAGGCTTTGAGGGTGTCCCTGTAATGTTTGGCTCTGCCCACCTTTGGCTCGCTTGCCGTGAAGGAGTTCCGAGTAGAGCGCTTGCTTTGGGAGTCTCGTGTCTGGGGCATGCAGACGATGTGGCCCTGCCCAGCAGATAGCTCTTGGTCGGCTGGTGCGGACACGATGGGCCGAAATGGTCACCTTCCCTGCTGTAAGTTTCTATGAGTCGATGATATATCAGTGTCTCTGAGACTGGATGTGGAAAAGGTGGGATACAGACTGGGGGTGGGAAGTGAAAGTGCTGTGGGCAGATTGTAAAGTGCGAAGTGAGTGGTTCCTGTTGATGGTGTCGGCCTGTCGTCGATTGACGGTCAATTCAGGAACAGAAGCCAAAATTGAGTAGGCCCCAGTGAGATTTGAACCCACGACCCCTGGTTTACAAGACCAGTGCTCTAACCCCTGAGCTATGGAGCCACCTGTAACGCCAGCTCCTGTTTGCATCTTACTATTGTTAACAAGGAGGTGGGGCCCGAATAATCATTCTCGGTGATTCATCCCTGAACATTGACAGAATCTTACAGCACACAAGGAGGGCCATTCGGCCCATCGTGTCTGTGTCGGCTCTGTGAGAGAGATTCGTGCTTGGAAGTTGTAAAAGGAGGGAGAAAGGGGAATGAGTGGGAGAGGGAGGGGGAGAGAGAGGGGGAAGGAGTCAGCCAGAGGGGAATGGGAGAGAGCGAGAGGGGAATGGGAGAGAGCGAGAGTGGGAGGGGAGAGAGATGGGAAGTCGAGAGAGGGAGGAAGCAGGGGAGAGAGAAAGGAAGGGGAGAATCTGAAAAGAAAGGCAAAAGAGTGAGATAGATCGCAGGAAAGTGAGAGAGGAGTAAACTGGGTCATGATCGGGAAATCAGAGAGACAGGAGCCTGTAATGCCAGGGTCAATCTAAGAGCTGTTTAGTATTTATAATTAAACCCCTTGTTAATTGACAGTGAATTTAAATATTGAACTAATTTTGAATAGGCCCCAGTGAGATTTGAACCCACGACCCCTGGTTTACTAGACCAGTGCTCTAACCCCTGAGCTATGGAGCCACCTGCCCTGGGCTGTGGGTCATTCCCCAGTTAGTGCTGTGTGTTTGAAGAATGAGGAGGGGTCAGTGAAACGCTCAGATTGTGTCTCATCCCCCAGACTCCTGCCTACGTCTCTTCAATATTCACTTCTCAACATCGATATATCGGGTCTTTCACGAAGTAAAACATCCCAAGGCAACTCAGTCACACTCTGCCTCAATCTCTCTGTCTCTCTGTCTCTCTGTGTCTCTGTCTCTTTCTTTCTGTCTCTCACCTTCTCACTCTGTCTCTCGAGGCGGGAGGGTAGAGCGGGGGAAGGGGAGAGAGAGGGAGAAGGGGAGACGGGGGGGTGGGAGAGATGGGGAGGGGGAGAGTCTGATGGGGAAGGGGAGAGCGAGAGCGAGGGAATAAAAGGGAGGATGGAGGGGAGTGGAGACTGAGGAGGGGAGGGAGAAGGAGAGGGAGGAGAGAGAGAGGAGGGGAGAAAATGAAAAGGGAGATGGGAAGGAGCGAGCGAGAGGGGAAGAGGAGAGAGAGAGTGGGAAGGCGAGAGCCAGAGAGGAGGGAGGGGAAGGAGAGGGAAGGGAAGGTGAGAGAGGGAGAAGGGAAGAGAGAGAGGGAAGGCGAGAGCGAAAGAGGGGAGGGGAAAGAGAGGGAAGGGGAGAGAGAGGGTGGGAAGGTGAAAGAGTTGTTAAGGGGAGTGATGGGGAAGGAGTGCGAGAGAGAGGGGAAGGAGCAGGAAAGAGAGGGGAAGGGAAAAGAGAGAGTGGAAGGAGTGAGAGAGAGGGGCAAGGGGAGGCAGAGAGGGTAAGGGGAGAGAGAGAGAAGGGGAGAGAGAGAGAGAAGGAGTGAGAGAGAGAAGGAGTGAGAGAGAGGGGGAAGAGGAGACAGAGAGGGGAAGGGGAGAGAGAGAGAAGGGGAGAGAGAGGGAAGGAGTGAGAGAGGGGGGGAAGGAGTGAGAGAGAGAGGGGGAAGGAGTGAGAGAGATTGGAAGGGGAAAAAGAGAGTGGGAGGTGTGAGAGAGTGTGAAAGGGGAATGACTGAGAGACGGGGAAAAGATGTAGAACATGTAATCATGGGAAAAGCAGCAAGAGAGCAGTTTCAGGGTCAGACTCAAAGCTGTTTAATTTTCATAATTAAATCTCTTGTTAATTGACAGTGTATTTAAATAATGAGCTAATTTTGAGTAGGCCCCCAGTGAGATTTGAACCCACGACCGCTGGTTTATTGGACCAGTGCTCTAACCCCTGAGCTATGGAGCCACGTGCTTGGGAAAAGACAGGGGAAGGAGCAGGAAAGAGAGGGGAAGGGAAAAGAGAGAGTGGAAGGAGTGAGAGAGAGGGAATAGAGACAGCGAGAAAGAGAGGAAAAGAGAGGGAGGGGATGGAGAGAGAGAGAGTGGAAGGAGGGAAAGAGAGGGCTAGGGGTGGGAGAGAGAAAGGGGTGAATGGGAGAGAGAGGAAGGAAGAGGAAAGAGATGTTAAGGGGAGAGAGGGGGAAGGAATGAGAGAGATTGGAGGAAATGGGTAGAGGAGACAGAGGGAAACGGGAGAGTGCGGAAGGGGAGAGAGAGGGGAATGAGTGATAAAGAGAAATGGGGAGAGCGGCAGAATGTGTAGTGATGGGGAAGATAGGGAGAGAGGGAGAATGAGAAAGGGGGCGAAAGGAGAATAGGAGAGCTTTGTGTTTCAGGGTCAGTCTCAGAGCTGGTCAATATTTATCAGTAAATCCCTTGTTAATTGACAGTGAATTTAAATACTGAGTTAACTTTGAATAGGCCCCAGTGAGATTTAAACCCACAACCACTAGTTCACTGAACCAGTGCTTTAACCCCTGAACTATGGAGCCACCTGTTCCAGCGAAAACAGGGGAAGGATCAGGAAAGAGAGGGGAAGGGAAAAGGAGTGAGGAGGGAGGGGAAGGAGAGAGAGTGGGGAAGGAGTGAGAGAGTGGGAAGGGGAGACAGCGAGGAAGAGAGGGAGTTGGGGAAAGAGAGGGAGGAGATGGAGAGCGAGAGTGTGGAATGGAGGCAGAGAGGGGAAGGAGTGGGAGAGAGAGGGTGGAAGGGGAGAGAGATGTTAAGGGGAGAGACAGGGAAGGAGTGAGAGAGAGAGGGGGGAGGGCAGAGAGGGGGAGAACCTGAAAGGAAAGGGAAAAGAGAGAGACGGGAGTGTAAGTGTGTGGTGATGGTCCCGGGGGTCAGGTTCACCTCTGACCTACTTGAGCGGTTCGAATCGCCCCCACTCCCTTGGGTTCGAGAGTCTGGATTTATTTGGGGGGTGTGACAAAGTGCAAAGGTCACTGGTTTGGTGCAAAAGAACTTTGATTTTATGAAAGACAAGAAAATACAATGTCAAACCTTATAATCGCTCGAATAAAGAACAATACATTACACATTCAAAGGGGGTGTACAGTAAAATGACACCTCCCACCTCCCCATACCTAATCCTAGCTAGGTTAGACTCCAGGGCAGGCAGGGACTATGCTTACCAATCCTTTCTGGTCAGTTAGCGGTAGTTCGCGGTTTTGGGGTTCCTTGAATTGTGTAGGTTCTGCTTGCCGTACCCCGAACGTCGGAGAAGACTTCTAGCTGCACAATCTTCAGTTGGGTTGAGTCCACTGATGCGGTAAAGCACGTTTTGGATCTATGGGGTAAGTACCCGGTTTTCTTCGTTAGAAATAGGTTCAAAGTCTCTTTAGGTAATGTTTTCACCTGTTGGTAGTCAGGCCTTAGATTGTAGACTGGAAACTTTCGATTCTTCGGTTTCTTCCAGTTGGAGTTTATTTGTAGTTTGGTCGATCGCGGTGGTTTTTCATTGATACCACGTTGGCTGTGGTCAGTTGTTGCTGCGATGGTGATGTTCTTCCTTCAGGACTTCAGGACTTCGAGGCTGGAGAAGTTAGTTTACAACGGTCGCGTTGGTTTCTCTCCCTTCTTGATGACACAAGCGTGGTCTTGGTTGTATGGCAAAATATGTCATACCCTCTGTTAAAACAGGGGCCAGTTATACGGTTTGAATGGTTCTAATCTTCGCGCCAAATCAGTCCAGGATTCTTTGTTTGAATTTGGCGGGCTTGACTCTTCTTTGTAATATTTCGCACACAGGCTGGATTGGGCCTCTTTGTGATGTATATGCTGAAATGGTTTTCCAGATTCAGGTTGATGGTTGGCTATCTCTGGGTTATTTGTTGTAATGCTAATATCTCTTGTGGAGAAGGATTCTCGAATACCCATTTCTCCAGACAAGTTATGTTAGTCCCAACACCCAGACAGCCTCAATAATCAAGTTGTCTCCTGTTCGTTCTTTGGGCCCGCACACAGCCTTGAATGTGTCTTTAAAAAGTCCAAAATTCTACTAAAGTTCGCAGTTTCTTCCATAAGCACTTCTGGGTTGCAAACTTTCCGATCGATAGTCCCAAATTAAATATCCTTTTGAATGAGCCCAAACACTGTGAGGAGATTCTTGTGAATTTTGCATCCTTTCAAGGGGGAAGAGAGTGGGAGGAATGAGAAACAGGGATCTAAATACTAAAATTAGACCCCAGTGAGATTTAAACTCACGACCCCTGGCTTACAAGACCAGTGCACTAACCCCTGAGCTATGGAGCCACCTGCTCTCTGAAAGACAGGGGAAGGAGCAGGAAAGAGAGGGGATGGGAAAAGAGAGAGTGGAAGGAGGGAGAGAGAGGGGAAGGGGAGAGAGTGGGGAAGGAGTGAGAGAGATGGAAGGGGAGACTGGTCTTTGGCCAGGGACTCCCAGGTGTCGGTGGGAATGTTGCACTTTATCAGGGAGGCTTTGAGGGTGTTCCTTGTAACGTTTCCTCTGCCCACCTTTGGCTCGTTTGCCGTGAAGGAGTTCCGAGTGGAGCGCTTGCTTTGGGAGTCTCGTGTCTGGGACATGCGGACAATGTGGCCCTGCCCAGCAGATTCCTCTTGGTCGGCTGGTGCAGACACGATGGGCCGAAATGGTCACCTTCCGTGCTGTAAGTTTCTATGAGTCGATGATATATCGGTGTCTCTGAGACTGGATGTGGAAAAGGTGGGAGACAGACTGGGGGTGGGAAGTGAAAGTGCTGTGGGCAGATTATAAAGTGCGGAGTGAGTGGTTCCTGTTGATGGTGTCGGCCTGTCGCCGATTGACGGTCAATTCAGTAACAGAAGCCAAAATTGAGTAGGCCCCAGTGAGATTTGAACCCACGACCCCTGGTTTACAAGACCAGTGCTCTAACCCCTGAGCTATGGAGCCACCTGTAACACCAGCTCCTGTTTGCATCTTACTATTGTTAACAAGGAGGTGGGGCCCGAATAATCATTCTCGGTGATTCATCCCTGAACATTGACAGAATCTTACAGCACACAAGGAGGGCCATTCGGCCCATCGTGTCTGTGTCGGCTCTGTGAGAGAGATTAGTGCTTGGAAGTTGTAAAAGGAGGGAGAGAGGGGAATGAGTGGGAGAGGGAATGGGAGAGAGAGGGGGAAGGAGTCAGCCAGAGGGGAATGGGAGAGAGCCGAATGGGAGAGAGCGAGAGGGGGGAGGGGAGAGAGATGGGAAGCCGAGAGAGGGAGGAGGCAGGGGAGAGAGAAAGGAAGGGGAGAGGGAGAGAGCAGGGGAGAGAGATGGGAAGCCGAGACAGAGAGAGGGAGGAGGCAGGGGAGAGAGAAAGGAAGGGGAGAGGGAGAGAGCAGGGGAGAATCTGAAAAGAAAGGCAAAAGAGTGAGAGAGAGGAGGGAGGAGAGGGGAAGGGGAGAGAGAGGGAAAGGGGAGAGAGATGGGAAGTCGAGAGAGGGAGGAGGCAGGGGAGAGAGAAAGGAAGGGGAGAGAGAGGGAGCAGGGGAGAATCTGAAAAGAAAGGCAAAAGAGGGAGAGAGAGGAGTGAGGGGAGGGAGCGGAAGGAGAGAGAGGGGAAGGGGAGAGAGAGAGGGAAAGGGGAGAGAGAGATGGAGAAAGTGAGATTGCGGGAAAGTGAGAGAGGAGTTAAAAAAAAAATGTAGAACAGGTTGTGATCTGGAAAGCAGAGAGACAGGGAAAGGTGTGAGGGGAGCCTGTAGTTCCAGGGTCAATCTCAGAGCTGTTTAATATTTATAATCAATGCCCTTGTTAATTGACAGTTAATTTAAATACTGAGCTAATTTTGAGTAGGTCCCCAGTGAGATTTGAACCCATGACCCCTGGTTTACTAGACCAGTGCTCTAACCCCTGAGCTATGGAACCACCTGCCCTGGACTGTGGATCATTCCCCAGTTAGTGCTGTGTGTTTGAAGAATGAGGAGGGGTCAGTGAAACGCTCAGATTGTGTCTCATCCCCCAGACTCCTGCCTCCGTCTCTTCAATATTCGCCTCTCAACATCGATATATCGGGTCTTTCACGTAGTAAAACATCCCAAGGCAACTCAGTCACACTCTGTCCCAATCTCTCTGTCTCTCTGTCTTACTGTCTCTGTCTCTTTCTTTCTGTCTCTCACCTTTCACTCTGTCCCTCGAGGGGAGAGGGTAGAGTGGGGGAAGGGAAGAGAGAGGGAGAAGGGGAGAGAGAGGGGGGGATGGGAGAGATGGGGAGGGGGAGAGTCTGATGGGAAAGGGGAGAGCGAGAGCGAGGGAATGAAAGGGAGGATGGAGGGGAGTGGAGACTGGGGAGGGGAGAGAGAAGGTGAGGGAGAGGAGAGAGAGAGGAGGGGAGAAAATGAAAAGGGAGAGGGGAAGGAGTGAGCGAGAAGGGAATGGGAGAGAAAGAGAGGGAAGGAGTGAGCGAGAGAGGGGAGGGGAAAGAGAGGGAAGGGGAGAGAGAGTGGGGGGAAGGTGAAAGAGATGTTGAGAGGAGTGATGGGGAAGGAGTGAGAGAGAGAGAGGGGAAGGGGAGAGAAAGAGTGGGGAAGGAGAGGGAAAGAGAGGGGAAGGGAAAAGAGAAAGTTGGGAATGTGAAAGAGCGGGAGGGGAAGGGGAGAGAGTGGGAGAAGGGGGAAACCTGAAAAGAAATGGAAAAGAGAGAGAGAGGAGAGAGGGGAGGGAGGGGACGAAAGAGAGGGAGGAAGGAGAGGGAAGCGGAGAGTGAAAAGCGGAGAGAGGGGGAAGGAGAGACAGTGAGGGGAGAGGGTTAGAGAGGAGAATGAGTGAGTGTAATGTCTGTAAGCTTGTAATGTTTGTCGCTCCACACTGTGGATGTGGACATATTGTGTACTGCAACTGCAGAGTTAATAATTAAACTGAACCAGGCAGATTTCCGGAGGCTTCCGAGAGAGGAGCTGTGTGTGCTGTGCTCTGTGAATATATCACAGTGAGAGACGGGGAAAGCGAGATAGTGGGAAAGGGAGAGAGGTAGGAAGGAGTGAGAGAGAGTTGGAAATGGGAGACAGGGAGGAAGAGAGAGTGGAAGGGGAGAGAGAGAGGGGGAGGGGAAAGAGAGGGAGGGGACAGAGAGAGGGGGAAGGAGAGAGATAGAGAGAGAGGAAAGGATGAGAGCGGGGAATGGGAGAGAGCGGAAGGGGAGAGAAAGAGATGGAAGGCGAGAGAGGAAGGGGAGAGAGAGAAGGGAAGAGGAGAGAGGGAGGGGAGAGAGAGAAAGAGAGGGAGGGGACAGAGAGAGGGGGAATGGGAGAATCTGAAAAAAAGGGAAAAGAGAGAGAGAGGAGGGAGGGGAGGGAAGAGAGGGCAGGGGAGAGTGGGGGATGGAAGAGGGTGAGAGATGGGAATGTGAGAGACGGGAAAAGCGAGAAAGCGGAAAAAAGATGTAAAACATGTCAAGCAGAGAGAGAGAGAATGTTGTGAGGGGAGCCTGTTGTTCCAGGGTCAGTCTCAGAGATGTTTAATATTTATAATTAAAGCCCTTGTTAGTTGACACTGTATTTAAATACTGAATTAATTGTGAGTAGACCCCAGTGAGATTTGAACCCACAGTCCCTGGTTTACTAGACCAGTGCTCTAACCCCTGAGCTATGGAGCCACCTGCCCTGGGATGTGGGTCATTCCCCAGTTAGTGCTGTGTGTTTGAAGAATGAGGAGGGGTCAGTGAAACGCTCAGATTGTGTCTCATCCCCCAGACTCCTGCCTCCGTCTCTTCTATATTCGCCTCTCAACATCGATATATCGGGTCTTTCACGTAGTAAAACATCCCAAGGCAACTCAGTCACAGTCTGTCCCAATCTCTCTGTCTCTCAGTCTCTCTCTCTCTCTGTGTCTCTGTGTATCTTTCTCAGTCTCTCTCTCTCTCTCTGTCTTCCTTTCTCACTCTCTCTCTGCCTCAATCTCTCTTTGTCTCTATGTATTTTTCTCAGTATCTCTCTCTCTGTCTTTCTTTCTCACTCTCTCTCTGTCTCTCTATCACTTTGTCTCTCTGTCTCTCTCTCTCTCACTCACTCACTCTCGCTCTGTTTCTCTCTCTTTCTCAGTCTCTCTCTCTGTCTCTCTATCACTTTCTCTCTGTCGCTCACTGTCTCTCGAGCCTATTTTCTATGTTTCTATAGGAAGGGGGTACTGAAGTTTCATGTTCAGCCATGAACTCATTGAATGGCGGTGCAGGCTAGAAGGGCTGAATGGCCTGCTCCTGCACCTATTTTCTATGTTTCTATGAGCCGGAAGGGGTGAGAGGGGGGAAGGGGAAAGTCAGAAGGGAAAGGAGAGAGAGAGAGGGAGGGGAGAGATTGAGGAGTGAGTGGAGAGAGAGGAGCGGAGAGTGGGAAGGGGAGAAAGCGGAGGAAAGGAACAGGGAAAGGGAAGGAGAGAGTGAGGGGGAAGGCGAGAGAGGGAGAGTGTGAGATGGAGAGAGAGAGGAGCGTGTCAGCAGTTGTTATTACATCGGTAGTCCACTAGGTGGGGCTCTATTAGAGGAAGAGAGAGGGAAGGGGAGAGTGAAGGGAAGGAGTGAGAGAGAGGGAAGAGGAGAGCGAGGGGAAGGAGTGAGAGAGAGATGGAGAAGAGGAGAGTGAGGTGAAGGAGTGAGAGAGAGGGAAGGGGAGAGTGAGGGGAAGCAGTGAGAGAGAGGGAAGGGGAGAGTGAGGTGAAGGATTGAGAGAGAGGGAAGGGGTGAGTGAGGGGAAGGATTGAGAGAGAGGGAAGGGGAGAGTGAGGGGAAGGAGTGAGAGAGAGGGAAGGGGAGAGTGAGGTGAAGGATTGAGTGAGAGGGAAGGGGAGAGTGAGGGGAAGGAGTGAGAGAGAGACGGGGAAGAGGAGAGACAGAGGGAACACCAACAATAATGTGTATTTATAAAGCGCCTTTAACGTAGTGAGCACAGCGGGTGATGGGTGAGTGGGACTCGGTGCGAGTTAGGACACGGGGGCAGTGAGCACAGGGGGTGATGGGTGAGTGGGACTCAGTGCGAGTTAGGACACGGGGCAGTGAGCACAGTGGGTGATGGGTGAGTGGGACTGGGTGTGAGTTAGGACACGGGGCAGCGAGCACAGGGGGTGATGGGTGAGTGGGACTCGGTGCGAGTTAGGACACGGGGCAGCGAGCACAGGGGGTGATGGGTGAGCGGGACTCGGTGCGAGTTAGGACACGGGGCAGTGAGCACAGGGGGTGATGGGTGAGTGGGACTGGGTGTGAGTTAGGACACGGGGCAGTGAGCACAGTGGGTGATGGGTGAGCGGGACGCAGTGCGAGTTAGGACACGGGGCAGTGAGCACAGGGGGTGATGGGTGAGTGGGACTGGGTGCGAGTTAGGACACGGGGTCAGCCGAGTTTTGGATCACCTCTAGTTTATATTGGGTAGAATGTGGGAAGAATTGAGAGACAGGGGGAAGGGGAGTGAGAGGTGGGGAGCGGAAGGGGGAGAGAGAGAGACAGGAAAGGATAGAGAGTGGGTGTGGCAAGGGAGGGGGGAGACGGGCAAAGCGAGATCGCGGGAAAGGGGGTAAAAGATGCAGAATGGGGGTCGGCAGAGAGAGATTTGGATGGAGAGAAAGTGTAATTGAGACGACAACCTGTTGTTCCAGGGTCGGTATCAGAGCAGTTTAATATTTATAATTAAAGCCCTTGTTAATTGACGGTGAATTTAAATACTGACCTAATTTTGAGTATGCCCCAGTGAGATTTGAACACACGACCCTGATTTACTAGACCAGTGTTCGAACCCCTGAGCTGTGGAACCACTTGTTTTGGGAAACGCAGGGTAAGGAGCAGGAAAGAGAGGGGAAGGGAAAAGAGAGAGTGGAAGGAGTGAGAGAGAGGGGCAAGGGGAAATAGAGTGAGAGGGAAGGGTGGCGATGGAGTGAGTGAGAGAGGATAATGGATGAGAGCGGAAGGGGAGAGTAAGTGATGGAAGGGAAGAAAGGGGAAGGGGAGAGGGGGGAAGGGGAGAGAGATGGGAAGGCAAGAGAGGGAGGAGGCAAGGGAGAGAGAAAGGAAGGGGATAGAGAGGGAGAACGGGAGACTCTAAAAAGAAAGGGAAAAGAGAGCGAGAGAGGAAGGAGGGGAGGGTGGGAGGTGGAGAGTGAAAAGGTGAGGTGAAGGGGAGAGAGGGTGGTGAGTCTGGGTTGGCGAAAGAGACAGAGTGAGCGGAGAGAGGGGGTGAGAGAGTGGATAGCGGAGAGAGAGGGTGAGGCGAGGGAGGGGGAAAGGGGGAGAAGGGAATGAGTGAGAGACGGGAAAGCGATAAAAAGGTGTAGAACGGGTCGCGATGAGGAAGGGAGAGTCAGAGACACAAGAAGGAGGAGAGAGGGGGGACCCTGTTGTTCCAGGGAAGGTCTTGGAGCTGTTTAATATTTATAATTAAACCTCTTGTTAATTGACACTGTATTTAAATACTGAATTAATTTTGAGTAGGCCCCAGTGAAATTTGAACCCACGACCCCTGGTTTACTAGACCAGTGCTCTAACCACTGAGCTATGGAACCACCTGCCCTGGGCTGTGGGTCATTCCCCAGTTAGTGCTGTGTGTTTGAAGAATGAGGAGGGGTCAGTGAAACGCTCAGATTGTGTCTCATCCCCCAGACTCCTGCCTCCGTCTCTTCAATATTCGCCTCTCAACATCGATATATCGGGTCTTTCACGTAGTAAAACATCCCAAGGCAACTCAGTCACACTCTGCCTCAATCTCTCTGTCTCTCTCTGTCTCACTGTCTCTGTCTCTTTCTTTCTGTCTCTCACCTTCTCACTCTGTCCCTCGAAGGGAGAGGGTAGAGCGGGGAAAGGGGAGAGAGAGGGAGAAGGGGAGTGAGAGGGGGGATGGGAGAGATGGGGAGGGGGAGAGTCTGATGGGAAAGGGGAGAGCGAGAGCGAGGGAATAAAAGGGAGGATGGAGGGGAGTGGAGACTGTGGAGGGGAGAGAGAAGGTGAGGGAGAGGAGAGAGAGAGGAGGGGAGAAAATGAAAAGGGAGAGGGGAAGGAGTGAGCGAGAAGGGAATGGGAGAGAAAGAGAGGGAAGGAGTGAGCGAGAGAGGGGAGGGGAAAGAGAGGGAAGGGGAGAGAGAGTGGGGGGAAGGTGAAAGAGATGTTGAGAGGAGTGATGGGGAAGGAGTGAGAGAGAGAGAGGGGAAGGGGAGAGAAAGAGTGGGGAAGGAGAGGGAAAGAGAGGGGAAGGGAAAAGAGAAAGTTGGGAATGTGAAAGAGCGGGAGGGGAAGGGGAGAGAGTGGGAGAAGGGGGAAACCTGAAAAGAAATGGAAAAGAGAGAGAGAGAGAGGAGAGAGGGGAGGGAGGGGACGAAAGAGAGGGAGGAAGGAGAGGGAAGCGGAGAGTGAAAAGCGGAGAGAGGGGGAAGGAGAGACAGTGAGGGGAGAGGGTTAGAGAGGAGAATGAGTGAGTGTAATGTCTGTAAGCTTGTAATGTTTGTCGCTCCACACTGTGGATGTGGACATATTGTGTACTGCAACTGCAGAGTTAATAATTAAACTGAACCAGGCAGATTTCCGGAGGCTTCCGAGAGAGGAGCTGTGTGTGCTGTGCTCTGTGAATATATCACAGTGAGAGACGGGGAAAGCGAGATAGTGGGAAAGGGAGAGAGGTAGGAAGGAGTGAGAGAGAGTTGGAAATGGGAGACAGGGAGGAAGAGAGAGTGGAAGGGGAGAGAGAGAGGGGGAGGGGAAAGAGAGGGAGGGGACAGAGAGAGGGGGAAGGAGAGAGATAGAGAGAGAGGAAAGGATGAGAGCGGGGAATGGGAGAGAGCGGAAGGGGAGAGAAAGAGATGGAAGGCGAGAGAGGAAGGGGAGAGAGAGAAGGGAAGAGGAGAGAGGGAGGGGAGAGAGAGAAAGAGAGGGAGGGGACAGAGAGAGGGGGAATGGGAGAATCTGAAAAAAAGGGAAAAGAGAGAGAGAGGAGGGAGGGGAGGGAAGAGAGGGCAGGGGAGAGTGGGGGATGGAAGAGGGTGAGAGATGGGAATGTGAGAGACGGGAAAAGCGAGAAAGCGGAAAAAAGATGTAAAACATGTCAAGCAGAGAGAGAGAGAATGTTGTGAGGGGAGCCTGTTGTTCCAGGGTCAGTCTCAGAGATGTTTAATATTTATAATTAAAGCCCTTGTTAGTTGAAACTGTATTTAAATACTGAATTAATTGTGAGTAGACCCCAGTGAGATTTGAACCCACGACCCCTGGTTTACTAGACCAGTGCTCTAACCCCTGAGCTATGGAGCCACCTGCCCTGGGATGTGGGTCATTCCCCAGTTAGTGCTGTGTGTTTGAAGAATGAGGAGGGGTCAGTGAAACGCTCAGATTGTGTCTCATCCCCCAGACTCCTGCCTCCGTCTCTTCAATATTCACCTCTCAACATCGATATATCGGGTCTTTCACGTAGTAAAACATCCCAAGGCAACTCAGTCACACTCTGTCCCAATCTCTCTGTCTCTCAGTCTCTCTCTCTCTCTGTGTCTCTGTGTATCTTTCTCAGTCTCTCTCTCTCTCTCTGTCTTCCTTTCTCACTCTCTCTCTGCCTCAATCTCTCTTTGTCTCTATGTATTTTTCTCAGTATCTCTCTCTCTGTCTTTCTTTCTCACTCTCTCTCTGTCTCTCTATCACTTTGTCTCTCTGTCTCTCTCTCTCTCACTCACTCACTCTCGCTCTGTTTCTCTCTCTTTCTCAGTCTCTCTCTCTGTCTCTCTATCACTTTCTCTCTGTCGCTCACTGTCTCTCGAGCCGGAAGGGGTGAGAGGGGGGAAGGGGAAAGTCAGAAGGGAAAGGAGAGAGAGAGAGGGAGGGAGAGATTGAGGAGTGAGTGGAGAGAGAGGAGCGGAGAGTGGGAAGGGGAGAAAGCGGAGGAAAGGAACAGGGAAAGGGAAGGAGAGAGTGAGGGGGAAGGCGAGAGAGGGAGAGTGTGAGATGGAGAGAGAGAGGAGCGTGTCAGCAGTTGTTATTACATCGGTAGTCCACTAGGTGGGGCTCTATTAGAGGAAGAGAGAGGGAAGGGGAGAGTGAAGGGAAGGAGTGAGAGAGAGGGAAGAGGAGAGCGAGGGGAAGGAGTGAGAGAGAGATGGAGAAGAGGAGAGTGAGGTGAAGGAGTGAGAGAGAGGGAAGGGGAGAGTGAGGGGAAGCAGTGAGAGAGAGGGAAGGGGAGAGTGAGGTGAAGGATTGAGAGAGAGGGAAGGGGTGAGTGAGGGGAAGGATTGAGAGAGAGGGAAGGGGGAGAGTGAGGGGAAGGAGTGAGAGAGAGGGAAGGGGAGAGTGAGGTGAAGGATTGAGTGAGAGGGAAGGGGAGAGTGAGGGGAAGGAGTGAGAGAGAGACGGGGAAGAGGAGAGACAGAGGGAACACCAACAATAATGTGTATTTATAAAGCGCCTTTAACGTAGTGAGCACAGCGGGTGATGGGTGAGTGGGACTCGGTGCGAGTTAGGACACGGGGGCAGTGAGCACAGGGGGTGATGGGTGAGTGGGACTCAGTGCGAGTTAGGACACGGGGCAGTGAGCACAGTGGGTGATGGGTGAGTGGGACTGGGTGTGAGTTAGGACACGGGGCAGCGAGCACAGGGGGTGATGGGTGAGTGGGACTCGGTGCGAGTTAGGACACGGGGCAGCGAGCACAGGGGGTGATGGGTGAGCGGGACTCGGTGCGAGTTAGGACACGGGGCAGTGAGCACAGGGGGTGATGGGTGAGTGGGACTGGGTGCGAGTTAGGACACGGGGTCAGCCGAGTTTTGGATCACCTCTAGTTTATATTGGGTAGAATGTGGGAAGAATTGAGAGACAGGGGGAAGGGGAGTGAGAGGTGGGGAGCGGAAGGGGGAGAGAGAGAGACAGGAAAGGATAGAGAGTGGGTGTGGCAAGGGAGGGGGGAGACGGGCAAAGCGAGATAGCGGGAAAGGGGGTAAAAGATGCAGAATGGGGGTCGGCAGAGAGAGATTTGGATGGAGAGAAAGTGTAATTGAGACGACAACCTGTTGTTCCAGGGTCGGTATCAGAGCAGTTTAATATTTATAATTAAAGCCCTTGTTAATTGACGGTGAATTTAAATACTGACCTAATTTTGAGTATGCCCCAGTGAGATTTGAACACACGACCCTGATTTACTAGACCAGTGTTCGAACCCCTGAGCTGTGGAACCACTTGTTTTGGGAAACGCAGGGTAAGGAGCAGGAAAGAGAGGGGAAGGGAAAAGAGAGAGTGGAAGGAGTGAGAGAGAGGGGCAAGGGGAAATAGAGTGAGAGGGAAGGGTGGCGATGGAGTGAGTGAGAGAGGATAATGGATGAGAGCGGAAGGGGAGAGTAAGTGATGGAAGGGAAGAAAGGGGAAGGGGAGAGGGGGGAAGGGGAGAGAGATGGGAAGGCAAGAGAGGGAGGAGGCAAGGGAGAGAGAAAGGAAGGGGATAGAGAGGGAGAACGGGAGACTCTAAAAAGAAAGGGAAAAGAGAGCGAGAGAGGAAGGAGGGGAGGGTGGGAGGTGGAGAGTGAAAAGGTGAGGTGAAGGGGAGAGAGGGTGGTGAGTCTGGGTTGGCGAAAGAGACAGAGTGAGCGGAGAGAGGGGGTGAGAGAGTGGATAGCGGAGAGAGAGGGTGAGGCGAGGGAGGGGGAAAGGGGGAGAAGGGAATGAGTGAGAGACGGGAAAGCGATAAAAAGGTGTAGAACGGGTCGCGATGAGGAAGGGAGAGTCAGAGACACAAGAAGGAGGAGAGAGGGGGGACCCTGTTGTTCCAGGGAAGGTCTTGGAGCTGTTTAATATTTATAATTAAACCTCTTGTTAATTGACACTGTATTTAAATACTGAATTAATTTTGAGTAGGCCCCAGTGAAATTTGAACCCACGACCCCTGGTTTACTAGACCAGTGCTCTAACCACTGAGCTATGGAACCACCTGCCCTGGGCTGTGGGTCATTCCCCAGTTAGTGCTGTGTGTTTGAAGAATGAGGAGGGGTCAGTGAAACGCTCAGATTGTGTCTCATCCCCCAGACTCCTGCCTCCGTCTCTTCAATATTCGCCTCTCAACATCGATATATCGGGTCTTTCACGTAGTAAAACATCCCAAGGCAACTCAGTCACACTCTGTCCCAATCTCTCAGTCTCTCTCTGTCTCACTGTCTCTGTCTCTTTCTTTCTGTCTCTCACCTTCTCACTCTGTCCCTCGAAGGGAGAGGGTAGAGCGGGGAAAGGGGAGAGAGAGGGAGAAGGGGAGTGAGAGGGGGGATGGGAGAGATGGGGAGGGGGAGAGTCTGATGGGAAAGGGGAGAGCGAGAGCGAGGGAATAAAAGGGAGGATGGAGGGGAGTGGAGACTGTGGAGGGGAGAGAGAAGGTGAGGGAGAGGAGAGAGAGAGGAGGGGAGAAAATGAAAAGGGAGAGGGGAAGGAGTGAGCGAGAAGGGAATGGGAGAGAAAGAGAGGGAAGGAGTGAGCGAGAGAGGGGAGGGGAAAGAGAGGGAAGGGGAGAGAGAGTGGGGGGAAGGTGAAAGAGATGTTGAGAGGAGTGATGGGGAAGGAGTGAGAGAGAGAGAGGGGAAGGGGAGAGAAAGAGTGGGGAAGGAGAGGGAAAGAGAGGGGAAGGGAAAAGAGAAAGTTGGGAATGTGAAAGAGCGGGAGGGGAAGGGGAGAGAGTGGGAGAAGGGGGAAACCTGAAAAGAAATGGAAAAGAGAGAGAGAGAGAGGAGAGAGGGGAGGGAGGGGACGAAAGAGAGGGAGGAAGGAGAGGGAAGCGGAGAGTGAAAAGCGGAGAGAGGGGGAAGGAGAGACAGTGAGGGGAGAGGGTTAGAGAGGAGAATGAGTGAGTGTAATGTCTGTAAGCTTGTAATGTTTGTCGCTCCACACGGTGGATGTGGACATATTGTGTACTGCAACTGCAGAGTTAATAATTAAACTGAACCAGGCAGATTTCCGGAGGCTTCCGAGAGAGGAGCTGTGTGTGCTGTGCTCTGTGAATATATCACAGTGAGAGACGGGGAAAGCGAGATAGTGGGAAAGGGAGAGAGGTAGGAAGGAGTGAGAGAGAGTTGGAAATGGGAGACAGGGAGGAAGAGAGAGTGGAAGGGGAGAGAGAGAGGGGGAGGGGAAAGAGAGGGAGGGGACAGAGAGAGGGGGAAGGAGAGAGATAGAGAGAGAGGAAAGGATGAGAGCGGGGAATGGGAGAGAGCGGAAGGGGAGAGAAAGAGATGGAAGGCGAGAGAGGAAGGGGAGAGAGAGAAGGGAAGAGGAGAGAGGGAGGGGAGAGAGAGAAAGAGAGGGAGGGGACAGAGAGAGGGGGAATGGGAGAATCTGAAAAAAAAGGGAAAAGAGAGAGAGAGGAGGGAGGGGAGGGAAGAGAGGGCAGGGGAGAGTGGGGGATGGAAGAGGGTGAGAGATGGGAATGTGAGAGACGGGAAAAGCGAGAAAGCGGAAAAAAGATGTAAAACATGTCAAGCAGAGAGAGAGAGAATGTTGTGAGGGGAGCCTGTTATTCCAGGGTCAGTCTCAGAGATGTTTAATATTTATAATTAAAGCCCTTGTTAATTGACACTGTATTTAAATACTGAATTAATTGTGAGTAGACCCCAGTGAGATTTGAACCCACAGTCCATGGTTTACTAGACCAGTGCTCTAACCCCTGAGCTATGGAGCCACCTGCCCTGGGCTGTGGGTCATTCCCAGTTAGTGCTGTGTGTTTGAAGAATGAGGAGGGGTCAGTGAAACGCTCAGATTGTGGCTCATCCCCCAGACTCCTGCCTCCGTCTCTTCAATATTCACCTCTCAACATCGATATATCGGGTCTTTCACGTAGTAAAACATCCCAAGGCAACTCAGTCACACTCTGTCCCAATCTCTCAGTCTCACTGTGTCTCTGTGTCTCTGTGTATCTTTCTCAGTCTCTCTCTCTCTGTCTTTCTTTCTCAGTCTCTCTCTCTGTCTCTCGATCACTTTGTCTCTCTGTCTCTCTCTCTCTCACTCACTCACTCTCTCTCTGTTTCTCTCTCTTTCTCAGTCTCTCTCTCTGTCTCTCTATCACTTTCTCTCTGTCGCTCACTGTCTCTCGAGCCGGAAGGGGTTAGAGGGGGGAAGGGGAAAGTCAGAAGGGAAAGGAGAGAGAGAGAGAGGGAGGGGAGAGATTGAGGAGTGAGTGGAGAGAGAGGAGCGGAGAGTGGGAAGGGGAGAAAGCGGGGGAAAGGAACAGGGAGAGGGAAGGAGTGAGTGAGGGGGGAAGGCGAGAGAGAGAGAGAGATGGAGAGAGAAAGGAGCGTGTCAGTAGTTGTTATTACATCGATAGTCCACCAGGTGGGGCTCTATTAGAGGAAGAGAGAGGGAAGGGGAGAGTGAGGGGAAGGAGTGAGAGAGAGAGAAGGGGAGAGAGAGGGGAAGGAGTGAGAGAGAGGGAAGGGGAGAGTGAGGGGAAGGAGTGAGAGAGAGGGAAGGGGAGAGTGAGGGGAAGGAGTGAGAGAGAGGGAAGGGGAGAGTGAGGGGAAGGAGTGAGAGAGAGGGAAGGGGAGAGTGAGGGGAAGGAGTGAGAGAGAGGGAAGGGGAGAGTGAGGGGATGGAGTGAGAGAGAGGGAAGGGGAGAGTGAGGGGAAGGAGTGAGAGAGAGACGGGGAAGAGGAGAGACAGAGGGAACAACAACAATAATGTATATTTATATAGCGCCTTTGACGTAGTGAAACGTCCCAAGGTGCTCCACAGGAGGATTATGGGACAAAAATTTGACACCGAGCCACAAAAGTAGAAATTAGCGCAGGTGAAGAGGTCGGTTTTAAGGAGAGTCTTGAAGGAGGAAAGAGAGGTCGAGAGGCGGAGAGGTTTAGGGAGGGAGTTCCAGAGCTTGGGGCCCAGGCAACAGAAGGCCCGGCCACCAATGGTGGACCGATTATAATCAGGGATGGTCAGGAGGGCAGAATTAGAGGAGTGCAGACATAAGGACATAAGAATTAGGAACAGGAGTAGGCCATCTAGCCCCTTGAGCCTGCTCCGCCATTCAATAAGAACATGGCTGATTGTGGGGTTACACAGATAGGGAGGGATGTAGGAGCTGGAAGAGATTACAGAGATAGGGAGGTGTGTGGGAAGTTACAGAGATCGGGAGGGTTGTGGGGCTGGAGGAGGTTACAGAGATAGGGAGGGGTGTAGGGGCTGGAGGAGATTACAGAGAAAGGGAGGGGTGTAGGGGCTGGAGGAGTTTACAGAGATAGGGAGGGGTGTAGGTGCTGGAGGAGGTTACAGAGATAGGGAGGGGTGTAGGTGCTGGTGGAGGTTACAGAGATAGGGAGGGGTGTAGGGGCTGGTGGAGGTTACAGAGATAGGGAGGGGTGTATGTGCTGGAGGAGGTTACAGAGATAGGGAGGGGTGTAGGGGCTGGAGGAGGTTACAGAGATAGGGAGGGGTGTAGGGGCTGGAGGAGGTTACAGATATAGGGAGGGGTGTAGGGGCTGGAGGAGGTTACAGAGATAGGGAGGGGTGTAGGTGCTGGAGGAGGTTCCAGAGATAGGGAGGGGTGTAGGGGCTGAAGGAGGTTCCAGAGATAGGGAGGGGTGTAGGGGCTGGAGGAGGTTACAGAGATAGGGAGGGGTGTAGTGGCTGGAGGAGGTTACAGAGATAGGGAGGGGTGTAGGTGTTGGAGGAGGTTATAGAGATAGGGAGGGGTGTAGACGCTGGAGGAGGTAACAGAGATAGGGAGGGGTGTAGTGCTGGAGGAAGTTACAGAGATAGGGAGGGGTGTAGTGCTGGAGGAAGTTACAGAGATAGGGAGGGGTGTAGGTGTTGGAGGAGGTTATAGAGATATGGAGGGGTGTAGACGCTGGAGGAGGTAACAGAGATAGGGAGGGGTGTAGTGCTGGAGGAAGTTACAGAGATAGGGAGGCGCGAGCGTCATGGAGGGATTTGTAAACAAGGATGAGAATTTTGAAATCGAGGCGTTGCTTAACCGGGAGCCAATGTAGGGCAGAGAGTACAGGGGGTGATGGGTGAGTGGGACTCGGTGTGAGTTAGGACATGGGGCAGTGAGCACAGGGGGTGATGGGTGAGCGGGACTCGGTGCGAGTTAGGACACGGGGCAGTGAGCACAGTGGGTGATGGGTGAGCGGGACTCGGTGCGAGTTAGGACAGGGGGCAGAGAGCACAGACGGTGATGGGTGAGCGGGACTCGGTGCGAGTTAGGACATGGGGCAGTAAGCACAGGGGGTGATGGGTGACCGGGACTCGGTGCGAGTTAGGACACGGGGCAGTGAGCACAGGGGGTGATGGGTGAGCGGGACTCGGTGCGAGTTAGGACACGGGGCAGTGAGCACAGTGGGTGATGGGTGCGCGGGACTCGGTGCGAGTTAGGACACGGGGCAGTGAGCACAGGGGGTGATGGGTGAGCGGGACTCGGTGCGAGTTAGGACATGGGGCAGTGAGCACAGGGGATGATGGGTGAGCGGGACTCGGTGCGAGTTCGGACACGGGGCAGCGAGCACAGGGGGTGATGGGTGAGCGGGACTTGGTGTGAGTTAGGACACGGGGCAGGGAGCACGGAGGGTGATCGGTGAGCGGGACTGGGTGTGAGTTAGGAGACGGGGCAGTGAGCACAGCGGGTGATGGGTGAGCGGGACTTGGTGCGAGTTAGGACACGGGGTCAGTCGAGTTTTGGATCACCTCTAGTTTATATTGGGTAGAATGTGGGAAGAATTGAGAGACAGGGGGAAGGGGAGTGAGAGGTGGGGAGCGGAAGGGGGAGAGAGAGAGACAGGAAAGGATAGAGAGTGGGTGTGGCAAGGGAGGGGGGAGACGGGCACAGCGAGATAGCGGGAAAGGGGGTAAAAGATGCAGAATGGGGGTCGGCAGAGAGAGATTTGGATGGAGAGAAAGTGTAATGGAGATGACAACCTGTTGTTCCAGGGTCGGTATCAGAGCAATTTAATATTTATAATTAAAGCCCTTGTTAATTGACGGTAAATTTAAATATTGACTAATTTTGAGTATGCCCCAGTGAAATTTGAACCCACGACCCTGATTTACTAGACCAGTGCTCTAACCCCTGAGCTATGGAACCACCTGTTTTGGGAAACGCAGGGTAAGGAGCAGGAAAGAGAGGGGAAGGGAAAAGAGAGAGTGGCAGGAGTGAGAGAGAGGGGGAAGGGGAAATAGAGGGAGAGGGGAGGATGGCGATGGAGTGAGTGAGAGAGGATAATGGATGAGAGCGGAAGGGGAGAGTAAGTGATGGAAGGGGAGAGAGGGGAAGGGGAGAGGGGGGAAGGGGAGAGAGATGGGAAGGCAAGAGAGGGAGGAGGCAAGGGAGAGAGAAAGGAAGGGGAGAGAGAGGGAGAACGGGAGACTCTGAAAAGAAAGGGAAAAGAGAGGAAGGAGGGGAGGGAGGGGAGGGAGGGAAGTGGAGAGTGAAAAGGTGAGGGGAAGGGGAGAGAGGGTGGAGAGACTGGGTTGGCGAAAGAGACAGAGTGAGCGGAGAGAGGGGGTGAGAGAGTGGATAGCGGAAGAGGGTGAGGCGAGGGAGGGGGAAAGGGGGAGAAGGGAATGAGTGAGAGACGGGAAAGCGATAAAAAGGTGTAGAACGGTTCGTGATGAGGAAGGGAGAGTCAGAGACACAAGAAGGAGGAGAGAGGGGGGACCCTGTTGTTCCAGGGAAGGTCTTGGAGCTGTTTAATATTTATAATTAAAGCCCTTGTTAATTGACAGTGAATTTAAATACTGAGCTAATTTTGAGTAGGCCCCAGTGAGATTTGAACCCATGACCCCTGGTTTACTCGACCAGTGCTCTAACCCCTGAGCTATGGAGCCACCTGCTCTGGGAACTCAGGGGAAGGAGCAGGAAAGTGAGGGGAAGGAGTGAGAGAGAGGGGGAAGGGGAGAGAGATCGGAAAGAGAGAGAGGGAGGAGGCAGGGGAGACTCCTGCCTCCCTCTCTTCAATATTCGCCTCTCAACATCGATATATCGGGTCTTTCACGTAGTAAAACATCCCAAGGCAACTCAGTCACACTCTGCCCCAATCTCTCTGTCTCTCAATCTCTTTCTCTCTCTCCCTCTGTCTCTCTCTCCCTCTGTCTCTCTCTCACTTTCTCTCTGTCGCTCACTGTCTCTCGAGCCGGAAATGTTAGAGAGGGGGAAGGGGAAAGTCAGAAGGGAAGGGAGAGAGAGAGAGAGAGAGGGAGGAGAGAGATTGAGGATTGAGTGGAGAGAGAGGAGCGGAGAGTGGGAAGGGGAGAAAGCGGGCGAAAGGGACAGCGTGAGGGAAGGAGTGAGTGAGCGGGGGAAGCGGAGAGAGGGAGAGAGGGAGATGGAGAGAGAGCGGAGCGTGTCAGTAGTTGTTATTACATCGATAGTCCACTAGGTGGGGCTCTATTAGAGGAAGAGAGAGGGAAGGGGATAGAGAGAGGGAAGGGGAGAGAGAGAGGGGAAGGGGAAAGTGAGAGGGAAGGGGAGAGAGAGGGAATGAGTGAGAGAGAGGTGGAAGGAGTGAGAAAGAGGGGGAAGGTGTGAGAGAGAGGGGAAGGGGAGAGAGGGGATGAGGAGAGAAGGAGGAGGTAGGGAGAGAGAAAGGAAGGGGAGAGAGAGGGAGAAGGGGAGAATCTGAAAAGAAAGGAAAGAGAGAGAGGAGGGAGGGGAGGAAAGAGAGGGGAGGGAGAGAGAAATGGCAGAGGTGGAGGGGAGAGAGGGGGACGGAGTGAGAGAGGGGGAAGGAGTGAGAGGAGGGAAGGGAAGAAGGTGGGGCGAGGGAGGGTGAAGGGGGAAGAGGGGAATGAGTGAGAGACGGGGTAAGTGAGATAGCGGGAAAGTGAGAGAGGGGTAACAAGATTAAGAACAGGTCGTGAAGGGGAAGGGAGAGAGAGACTGCAAGGGGAGAGAGAAATAAGGGGAAGGGGAGAGAGGGTGGAAGAGAGAGGGGAAGCGGGTGAGAGAGACGGGAAGGAGTGGGAAAGAGAGCGAGGGGAAGAGAGAGGGGAACGAGTGAGAAGGAGTGGGGAAGGGGAGAGAGCAGAAGTGTAGTGAGAGAGAGGGGGAAAGGGAAAAGAGAGGGAGGGGAAGGGGAGAGAGAGGGCAACATAAGAAATAGGAGCAGGAGTAGGCCATACGGCCCCTCGAGTCTGCTCCGCCATTTAATACGATCATGGCTGAACCGATCATAGACTCAGCTCCACTTCCCTGCCCGCCCCCTTATCCCCTTATCGGTTAAGGAACTGTCTATCTCTGTCTTAAATTTATTCAATGTCCCGGCTTCCACAGCTCTCTGAGGCAGCGAATTCCACAGATTTACAACCCTCTGAGAGAAGAAATTTCTCCTCATCTCAGTTTTAAATGGGCGGCCCCTTATTCTAAGATCATGCCCCCTAGTTCTAGTCTCCCCCATCAGTGGAAACATCCTCTCTGCATCCACCTTGTCAAGCCCCCTCATAATCTGAAACATTTCGATAAGATCACCTCTCATTCTTCTGAATTCCAACGAATATCGGGCCTTTCACGTAGTAAAACATCCCAAGGCAACTCAGTCACACTCTGCCTCAATCTCTCACTCGCCATCTCTCGAGGGGGAAGCTGGAGGAGGAAGGAGTGAGAGAATGTAATTAGAGAGGGAAGTGGAGAGAGCGGAAAGGGAGAGAGAAGATCGAGGAGGAAGGAGTGAGAGAATGTCATTAGAGAGGGGGAAGGAGAGAGAGAATGTAATTAGAGAGGGAAGTGGAGAGAGCGGAAAGCCAGAAATAAGATGTCGAACGGGTCATGATGGGGAAGACAGAGAGAGATTTGGAAGGGGAGAGAGTAGCCTATTATTCCAGGGTCAGTCTCAGAGCTGTTTAATATTTATAATTAGAACACTTGTTAATTGACAGCGAATTTAAATACTGAACTAATTTCAAGTAGGCCCCAGTGAGATTTGAACTAACGACCGCTGGTTTACGAGACCAGTGTTCGAACCCCTGAGCTATGGAGACAGGGGAAGGAGCAGGAAAGAGAGGGGAAGGGAAAGAGAGAGTGGAAGGAGTGAGAGAGAGGGGGAAGGGGAGAGAGAGAGGGAGGGGAGAGAGAGAGGGAGGGAGGGAAGGGGAGAGAGAGGGAGCAGAAGGGGAGAGAGAGAGAGTGTGGAAGGGAGGGAGAGAGGGGAGAGGGGAAAGAGGGGGAGGGGAAGAGAGGGGAGGAGTGAGAGACGGATGGGGACAGAGAGGGAATGGAGACAGGGATGAAGAGAGCGGGAAGGGGAGAGAGAGGGGGTGAAGGGAGCGGTGTGGCAGGGGAAAGAGGGGGGAAAGGGAAAAAGAGGGGGAAGGAGTGAGAGAGAGAGTGGAAGGGTAGAGAGAGGGGGGAGCGGAGAGAGAGAGTGAAAGAAGTGAGAGAGAGGTAGAAGGAATGAGAGGGAGGGGGAAGGGGAGACATGGAGGAAGAGAGAGAAGGGAAGGGGAGAGAGAGAAGGGGAGAGGAGAGATGGGAACGGGAAAGAGAGGGAGAAGGGGAGAATGTGAAAAGAAATGGAAACGAGAGAGACGGAGGAGGTCGGGGAGGAGAGAGAGGGGAGGGGAGAGGGAAAGGGAGAGTGAAAAGGCAGAGGGGGAAGGGGAGAGAGGGTGGTCGGGGAATGAGTGGGAGGGGAGAGAGAGGGAAGGAGTGGGGGGTGAATGAAAGTGAGAGAGAAGGGGAGAGAGGGGAAGTGGAGAGCGAGAGAGAGGCAGGAAGGTGAATGTGGGAGGGGAATGGGAGAGCGAGAGTGGAGGAGTGGGAAAGAGATGTGAAGGGGAAAGAGAGCAGGGAATGGGAGAGAGATAGAGGGGCGAGGGGATAGAGAGGGGGGACGGAGAGAGAGAGAGTGAAAGGATGGGGGGAGAGAGGGGAAGGGGAGAGACAGGGGGAAGGAGAGAGGGTGAGCGGGGGAGAGTGGAGTGTGTGAAAGACGGGGAAAGTTTTTCAGCAGGAAAAAGATGCAGAATGGGAAGGGAGAGAGAGATTACTGGAGACAAGAGGAGACGATTGCTGCAGGGTCGGTCTCGGAGCTGTTTAATATTTATGTTTAAAACACTTATTAATTGACATTGAATTTAAATATTGAACTGATTTTGAGTCGGCCCCAGTGAGATTTGAATTCAGAACCCCTGGTTTACAAGACCAGTGCTCTAACCCCTGAGCTATGGAGCCAACTGCTCTGGGAAAAACAGGGGAAGGAGCAGAAAAGAGAGGGGAAAGGAAAAGAGAGAGTGGAAGGAGTGAGATAGAGGGGGAAGGGGAGAGAGTGGAAGGAGTGAGAGAGAGGTGGAGGGGAGAAAGAGGGGAGTCAGGTGAAAGAGAAAGGAAGGGGAGAGAGAGGGAGAAGGGGAGAATCTGAAAAGAAAGGGAAAAGAAAGGGAAAAGAGAGAGGAGAGTGAAAGGGCAGAGGGGAAGGGGAGAGAGTGGGGAGAGACTGGGTCGGGGAAAGAGCGGGCGGGGAAAGAGAGAGAGGGAGCGGAGAGAGAGAGGGAAGATAGAGGAGAAAGGAGAGAGAGGAAGGAGTGGGGAGAGAATGAAAGGAGAGAGGGGGAAGAGAGAGAGGGGGAAGGAGAGAGGGTGAGGTGAGGGAGGGGGAAAGGGGGAGAAGGGAATGAATGACAGATGTGGAAAGTGAGATAGCGGGAAAGGCAGAGGGGGTAAAATGATGTAGAACGGGACATGATGGAGAAGGGAGAGAGAGATTTGGAAGGGGATTGAGAGTGTCAGAGAGACGAGAAGAGGAGAGGGGGAAGGGTGTGAGGGGAGTCTGTTATTTAGAATTCAGCAGAGGAGGACTAAGGGTTTAATTAGGACGGGGTAAGTAAAGTATGAGAGTAAGCTTGCAGGGAACATAAAAACTGACTGCAAAAGCTTCTATAGATATGTGAAGAGAAAACAATTAGTGAAGACAAATGTAGGTCCCTTGCAGTCAGAATCAGGTGAATTTGTAATGGGGAACAAAGAAATGGCAGATCAATTGAACAAATACTTTGGTTCTGTCTTACATAGGAATATAGAAACACAGAAAATAGGTGCAGGAGCAGGCCATTCAGCCCTTCGAGCCTGCACCACCATTCAATATGATCATGACTGATCATTCCCTCAGTACCCCATTCCTGCTTTCTCTCCATACCCCTTGATCCCTTCAGCCGTAAGGGCCATATCTAACTCCCTCTTGAATATATCCAATGAACTGGAATCAACAACTCTCTGCGGCAGGGAATTCCACAGGTTAACAACTCTCTGAGTGAAGAAGTTTCTCCTCATCTCGGTCCTAAATGGCTTACCCCTTATCCTTAGACTGTGTCCCCTGGTTCTGGACTTCCCCAACATCGGGAACATTCTTCCTGCATCTAACCTGTCCAGACCTGTTAGAATTTTATATGTTTCTATGAGATCCCCTCTCATCCTTCTAAACTCCACTGAATAAAGGCCCAGTTGCTCCAGTCTCTCCTCATATGACAGTCCGGCCATCCCGGGAATCAGTCTGGTGAACCTTCGCTGCACTCCCTCAATAGCAAGAACGTCCTTCCTCAGGCTAGGAGACCAAAACTGAACACAATATTCCAGGTGAGGCCTCACCAAGGCCCTGTACAACTGCAGTAAGACCTCCCTGCTCCTATACTCAAATCCTCTCGCTATGAAGGCCAACATACCATTTGCCTTCTTCACCACCTGCTGTACCTGCATGCCAACCTTCAATGACTGATGTATCATGACACCCAGGTCTCGTTGCACCTCCCCTTTTCCTAATCTGCCGCCATTCAGATAATATTCGCCTTCATGTTTTTGCCACCAAAGTGGATAACCTCATATTTATTCACATTATACTACATCTGCCATGCATTTGTCCACTCACCTAACCTGTCCAAGTCACCCTGCAGCCTCTTAGTGTCCTCCTCACAGCTCACACCGCCACCCAGTTTAGTGTCATCTGCAAACTTGGAGATATTACACTCAATTCCCTCATCCAAACCATTAATGTATATTGTAAATAGCTGGGGTCCCAACACTGAGCCCTGCGGCACTCCACTAGTCACTGCCTCCCATTCTGAAAACGACCCGTTTATCCCGATTCTTTGCTTCCTGTCTGCCAACCAGTTCTCTATCCACGTCAATACATTACCCCCAATACCATGTGCTTTAATTTTGCACACTAATCTCTTGTGTGGAACCTTGTCAAAAGCCTTTTGAAAGTCCAAATACACCACATCCACTGGTTCTCCCTTGTCCACTCTACTAGTTACATCCTCAAAAAATTCCAGAAGATTTGTCTAGCATGATTTCCCTTTCATAAATCCATGCTGACTTGGACCGATCCTGTCACTGCTTTCCAAATGTGCTGCTTTTTCATGTTTAATAATTGATTCCATCATTTTCCCCACTACCGATGTCAGGCTAACCGGTCTATAATTACCCGCTTTCTCTCTCCCTCCTTTTTTAAACAGCGGCATAACATTAGTTACCCTCCAGTCCATAGGAACTGATCCAGAGTCAATAGACTGTTGGAAAATTATCACCAATGCATCCACTATTTTGAGAGCCACTTCCTTAAGGACTCTGGGATGCAGGCTATCAGGCCCCGGGGATTTATCTGCCTTCAATCCCATCAATTTGCCGAACACAAGTTCCCACCTAATAAGGATATCCTTCAGTTCCCCCTTCTCACTGGACCCCGCAGTCCCCGAGTACTTCCGGAAACTTATTTGTGTCTTCCTTCGTGAAGACAGAACCAAAGTATTTGTTTAACTGGTCCGCCATTTCTTTGTTCCCCATTATAAATTCACCTGAATCTGACTGCAAGGGATCTATGTTTGTCGTCACTAATTCTTTTAGAAGCCTGCAAGCTTCCTCTCATACTCTATTTCCCCCCACTTCCTGGTTAAACCCTTTGTCCTCCTCTGCTGTGTTACAAAATACTCCCACAGTCCTCAGGTTTGCTGCTTTTTCTGGCCAATTTATATGCCTCTTCCTTGGATTTAACACTATCCTTCCCTTGTTAGCCACGGTTGAGCCACCTTCCCCGTTTTATTTTTACTCCAGACAGGGATGTACAATTGTTGGAGTTCATCCATGTGATCTTTAAATGTTTGCCATTGTCAATCCAACATCAACCCTTTCAGGATCACTGGCCAGTCTATTCTAGTCTAATACCATCAAAGTTACCTTTCTTGAACTTCAGGCCCCTCATTTCTGAATTACTTCTGTCATTCTCCATCTTAATAAAGTATTTGACCATATTTACAATTAAAGCCCTTGCTAACTTAAATACTGAACTAATTTTGAGTAGGCCCCAGTGAAATTTGAACCCACAACCCTTGGTTTACGAGACCAGTGCTCTAACCCCTGAGCTATGGAACCACCTGCCCTGGGCTGTGGGTCATTCCCCAGTTAGTGCTGTGTGTTTGAAGAATGAGGAGGGGGTCAGTGAAACGCTCAGATTGTGTCTCATCCCCCAGACTCCTGCCTCCGTCTCTTCAATATTCGCCTCTCAACATCGATATATCGGGTCTTTCACGTAGTAAAACATCCCAAGGCAACTCAGTCACACTCTGCCTCTCTCTCTCTGTCTCTCTGTCTCTGGCTCTCTGTCACTCACTGTCTCTCGAGCCGGAACAGGTTGGAGAGGGGGAAGGGGAAAGTGAGAAGGGAAAGGAGAGAGAGAGAGAGAGGGGGAGGAGAGAGATTGAGGAGTGAGTGGAGAGAGAGGAGCGGAGAGTGGGGAAGTGGAGAAAGAGGGGGGAAAGGGACAGAGAGAGGGAAGGAGAGAGTGAGGGGAAGGAGTGAGAGAGAGGGAAGGGGAGAGTGAGGGGAAGGATTGAGAGAGAGGGAAGGGGAGAGTGAGGGGAAGGAGTGAGAGAGAGGGAAGGGGAGAGTGAGGGGAAGGATTGAGAGAGAGGGAAGGGGAGAGTGAGGGGAAGGAGTGAGAGAGAGGGAAGGGGAGAGTGAGGGAAAGGAGTGAGAGAGAGGGAAGGGGAGAGTGAGGGGAAGGAATGAGAGAGAGGGAAGGGGAGAGTGAGGGGAAGGAGTGAGAGAGAGTGAAGGGGAGAGTGAGGGGAAGGAGGGAGAGAGAGGGAAGGGGAGAGTGAGGGGAAGGAGCAAGAGAGAGGGAAGGAGAGAGTGAGGGGAAGGAATGAGAGACAGAGAAGGGGAGAGTGAGGGGAAGGAGTGAGAGAGAGAGAAGGGGAGAGTGTGGGGAAGGAGGGAGAGAGAGGGAAGGGGAGAGTGAGGGGAAGGAGTGAGAGAGCGGAAAGGAGAGAGTGAGGGGAAGGAATGAAAGAGAGGGAAGAGGAGAGTGAGGTGAAGGAGTGAGAGTGAGGGAAGGGGAGAGTGAGGGGAAGGAGTGAGAGAGAGGGAAGGGGAGAGTGAGGGGAAGGAGTGAGAGAGAGACGGGGAAGAGGAGAGACAGAGGGAACACCAACAATAATGTATATTTATATAGCGCCTTTAACGTAGTGAAACGTCCCAAGGTGCTCCACAGGAGGATTATGGGATAAAAATTTGACACCGAGCCACAAAATGAGATATTAGGGCAGGTGAAGAGGTCGGTTTTAAGGAGCGTCTTGAAGGAGGAAAGAGAGGTAGAGAGGCGGAGAGGTTTAGGGAGGGAGTTCCAGAGCTTGGGGCCCAGGCAACAGAAGGCCCGGCCACCGATGGTGGAGCGATTATAATCAGGGATGGTCAGATGGCAGAATTAGAGGAGTGCAGACATCTCGAGGGGTGTAGATGCTGGAGGAGGTTAGAGATAGGGAGGGGTGTAGGGGCTGGAGGAGGTTACAGAGATAGGGAGGGTTGTGGGGCCGGAGGAGATTACATAGATAGGGAGTTGTGAGGGGCCATGGAGAGATTTTAAAGAAGGATGAGAATTTTGAAATCGAGAGGTTGCTTTACCGGGAGTCAATGTAGGACAGTGAGCACAGGGGGAGATGGGTGAGCGGGTCTCGGTGAGAGTTAGGACACGGGGGCAGTGAGCACAGGAGGTGATGGGTGAGCGGGACTCGGTGCGAGTTAGGACACGGGGCAGCGAGCACAGGGGGTGATGGGTGAGCGGGACCCGGTGCGAGTTAGGACACGGGGCAGCGTGCACAGTGGGTGATGGGTGAGTGGGACTCGGTGCGAGTTAGGACACTGGGCAGCGAGCACAAGGGGTGATGGGTGAGTGGGGCTCGGTGCGAGTTAGGACACGGGGCAGTGAGCACAGGGGTGATGGGTGAGTGGGATTGGTGCGAGTTAGGACACGGGGGCAGTGAGCACAGGGGGTGATGGGTGAGTGGGACTCGGTGCGAGTTAGGACACGGAGCAGTGAGCACAGGGGGTGATGGGTGAGCGGGACTCGGTGTGAGTTAGGACACGGAGCAGTGAGCACAGGGGGTGATGGGTGAGCGGGACTGGGTGTGAGTTAGGACACGGGTCAGTCAGCACAGGGGGTGATGGGTGAGTGAGACTCGGTGCAAGTTAGGTCATGGGGCAGCCGAGTTTTGGATCACCTCTAGTTTACGACGGGTAGAATGTGGGAAGGAGTGAGAGAGAGAATCAGAGAATCATGAACATTTACAGCACGGGGAGGAGGCCATTCCGGCCCATCGTGTCCGTACCGGCCGACCAAGAGCTACCCAGCCTAATCCCACTTTCCAGCTCTCGGTCCGTAGCCCTGTAGGTTACGACACTTCAAGTGTACATCCAAGTACTTTTAAATGTGGTGAGGGTTTCTGCCTCTACCACCCTTTCAGGCCGTGAGTTCCAGACCCCCACCACCCTCTGGGTGAAGACATTTCCCCTCAAATCCCCTCTAAACCTCCCCCCAATTACTTTAAATCTGTGCCCCCTGGTTATTGACCCCTCTGCTAAGGGAAATAGGTCCTTCCTATCCACTCTATCCAGGCCCCTCATAATTTTATACACCTCAATTAAATCTCCCCTCAGCCTCCTCTGTTCCCAGGAAAACAACCCCAGCCTATCCAATCTTTCCTCATGGCTAAAGTTTTCCAGTCCCGGCAACATCCTGGTAAATCTCCTCTGCACCCTCTCCAGTGCAATCACATCCTTCCTGTAATGTGGTGACCAGAACTGCACGCAGTACTCCAGCTGTGGCCTAACCAGTGTTGTGTACAGTTCGAGCGTAACCACAGGGCGGGCATTTAATAAATTTGGTGAATTTACAGAGTGCCCTCCGAGGGTCAAACAGATGTGGCCGTGGGATTCATTATTTGTGGAAAATCCCAACTGGATCATCTTGTGTCCATTGCCGCATCTTGAGCCTAAAACCAGCGAAGGCAGGAACTGGGAAATGTCAGGATATCGCAGGAAGGATGTGATTGCACTGGAGAGGGTGCAGAGGAGATTTACCAGGATGTTGGCGGGACTGGAGAATTTTAGCGACGAGGGAAGATTGGATCGGCTGGGGTTGTTTTCTTTGGAACAGAGGAGGCTGAGGGGAGACCTCTATTCCTTCACCCAGAGGGTGGTGGGGGTCTGGAACTCACGGCCTGAAAGGGTGGTAGAGGCAGAAACCCTCACCACATTTAAAAGGTACTTGGATGTGCACTTGAAGTGCCGTAAGCTACAAGGCTACGCACCGAGAGCTGGAAAGTGGGATCAGGCTGGGATCATATCATCATCATAGGCAGTCCCTCGGAATCGAGGAAGACTTGCTTCCACTCTAAACATGAGTCCTTCGGTGGCTGAACAGTCCAATACGGGAACCACAGTCCCTGTCACAGGTGGGATGGATAGACGTTGAGGGAAGGGGAGGGTGGGACTGGTTTGCCGCACGCTCCTTCCGCTGCCTGCGTTTGGTTTCTGCACGCTCTCGGCGACGAGACTCGAGGTGCTCAGCACCCTCCCGGATGCACTTCCTCCACTCCGGGCGGACTGGTCTTTGGCCAGGGACTCCCAGGTGTCGGTGGGGATGTTGCACTTTATCCGGGAGGCTTTGAAGGTGTCCCTGTAACGTTTCCTCTGCCCACCTTTGGCTCGCTTGCCGTGAAGGAGTTCCGAGTAGAGTGCTTGCTTTGGGGAGTCTCGTGTCTGGGACATGCAGACTATGTGGCCCTGCCCAGCAGATAGCTCTTGGTCGGCTGGTGCGGACATGATGGGCCGAAATGGTCTCCTTCCCTGCTGTAAGTTTCTATGAGTCGATGATATATCGGTGTCTCTGAGACTGGATGTGGAAAAGGTGGGATACAGACTGGGGGTGGGAAGTGAAAGTGCTGTGGGCAGATTATAAAGTGCGGAGCGAGTGGTTCCTGTTGATGGTGTCGGCCTGTCGCCGATTGACGGTCAATTCAGTAACAGAAGCCAAAATTGAGTAGGCCCCAGTGAGATTTGAACCCACAACCCCTGGTTTACAAGACCAGTGCTCTAACCCCTGAGCTATGGAGCCACCTGTAACACCAGCTCCTGTTTGCATCTTACTATTGTTAACAAGGAGGTGGGGCCCGAATAATCATTCTCGGTGATTCATCCCTGAACATTGACAGAATCTTACAGCACACAAGGAGGGCCATTCGGCCCATCGTGTCTGTGCCGGCTCTGTGAGAGAGATTAGTGCTTGGAAATTGTAAAAGCAGGGAGAGAGGGGAATGAGTGGGAGAGGGAATGGGAGAGAGAGGGGGAAGGAGTCAGCCAGAGGGGAATGGGAGAGAGCGAGAGGGGGAGGAGAGAGAGATGGGAAGTCGAGAGAGGGAGGAGGCAGGGGAGAGAGAAAGGAAGGGGAGAGAGAGGGAGCAGGGGAGAATCTGAAAAGAAAGGCAAAAGAGCGAGAGAGAGGAGTGAGGGGAGGGAGCGGAAGGAGAGAGAGGGGAAGGGGAGAGAGCGAGGGAAAGGGGAGAGAGAGATGGAGAAAGTGAGATCGCGGGATTGTGTCTCATCCCCCAGACTCCTGCCTCCGTCTCTTCAATATTCGCCTCTCAACATCGATATATCGGGTCTTTCACGTAGTAAAACATCCCAAGGCAACTCAGTCACACTCTGTCCCAATCTCTCTGTCTCTCTGTCTCTCTCTCTCACTTTCTGTCTCTCTTTCTCTCTGTCGCTCTGTCTCTATCTCTTTCTTTCTGTCTCTCACCTTCTCACTCTGTCTCTCGAGGCGGGAGGGTAGAGTGGGGGAAGGAGAGAGAGAGGGAGAAGGTGAGAGAGAGGGGGGGGATGGGAGAGATGAGGAGGGGGAGAGTCTGATGGGAATGGGGAGAGCGAGAGCGAGGGAAGGAAAGGGAGGAGGGAGGGGAGTGGAGACAGGGGAGGGGGGGGAGAAGGAGAGGGAGGGGAGAGAGAGGAGGGGAGAAAATGAAAAGGGAGAGGGGAAGGAGTGAGCGAGAGGGGAAGGGGAGAGAGAGAGGGGGAAGGGGAGAGCGAGAGAGGAGGGAGGGGAAGGAGAGGGAAGGGAAGGTGAGAGAGGGAGAAGGGGAGAGAGAGGGGGAAGGCGAGAGCGAGAGAGGAGGGAGGGTAAGGAGAGGGAAGGGAAGGTGAGAGAGGGAGAAGGGGAGAGAGAGGGGGAAGGCGAGAGCGAGAGAGGGGAGGGGAAAGAGAGGGAAGGGGAGAGAGAGCGGGGGGAAGGTGAAAGTGATGTTAAGAGGAGTGATGGGGAAGGAGTGAGAGAGAGAGGGGAAGGAGTGAGAGAGCGAGGAAGGGGAGAGAGAAAGGGGAAGGGGAGAGAGGGAGAAGGGGAGAATCTGAAAGGAAAGGGAAAGGAGAGAGAGAGGAGGGAGGGGAGGAAAGGGAGCGGAGAAGGAGGAGGGAGAGGGAGAGTGGAAAGGCAGAGTCGGAAGGGGAGAGAGTGGGACGGGAAGAGGGTGAGGCGAGGGAGGGGAAAGGGGGAGAGGGGAATGAGTGAGAGACGGGGAAAGCGAGACAGCGGGAAAGTGAGAGAGGAATAAAAAGATGTGGAACGGGTCGTGATTGTTGTGTACACATGTAAACGTCACCAATATGTAAGACTTGCCACTAGGGGGCACACCTGTGGGAGACCCAATGGTCACCTGTACACCCTGGGACAAGCAGGTATATAAGGTGACTCACCATACTGCTTCCCCACCCTGGAGTCTGAATAAAGAGCACAAGGTCACCACAGTTTGAGCTTGCAATACAGTCCTGTGGATTTATTCTGAACATCACTCACTGGCGACGAGTAACGGATCACCAACCTTCACACGGTAATGGCTGCCGTTGGTCTTGTTGAGGGATTTGTTGAGGGTGATGATTTGGGAAGCCTTCGTTGAGCGTCCCGACCGGTACTACGTCGCCAATGAACAGGACGAGGCTGAGAGAGGGCGATCAAGACCAGGGCGATTCTCCTCACCGTATGTGGGTCTCCGATATACGGCCTGCTCAAAAACCTGCTGGCACCGGTCAAACCAGAGGAGAAGACTTACACAGAGCTGTGTGTGCTGGTGTGGGAACGCCTCAAGCCGAAGGAGAGCACCTTAAAGGCCAGGTATCACTTTTACACCCACCGGCGCTCCCAGGGCCAGAAGATTCCTTGCGGGGCAGTACGGTTTTTGCGGGATCTTTGCGGGAAATGTTGCCGAACGGTTTCGTGCTCGGAATCGGTCACGAGGTCATCCTTCGCAAGCTGCTGTCTGCCGGATCCCGGGATAAAGGGCCCTTTTCGGAATGGGAGGCAGTGACTAGTGGAGTACCGCAGGGCTCAGTGCTGGGACCCCAGCTATTTACAATATACATCAATGATTTAGATGCAGGAATTGAGTGTAATATCTCCAAGTTTGCAGATGACACTAAGCTGGGTGGCGGTGTGAGCTGTGAGGAGGATGCTAAGAGGCTGCAGGGTGACTTGGACAGGTTAGGTGAGTGGGCAAATGCATGGCAGATGCAGTATAATGTGGATAAATGTGAGGTTATCCACTTTGGGGGCAAAAACACGAAGGCAGAATATTATCTGAATGGTGACAGATTAGGAAAAGGGGAGGTGCAACGAGACCTGGGTGTCATGGTTCATCAGTCATTGAAAGTTGGCATGCAGGTACAGCAGGCAGTGAAGAAGGCAAATGGCATGTTAGCCTTCATAGCGAGAGGATTTGAGTATAGGAGCAGGGAGGACTTACTTCAGTTGTACAGGGTCTTGGTGAGGCCTCACCTGGAATATTGTGTTCAGTTTTGGTCTCCTAATCTGAGGAAGGACATTCTTGCTATTGAGGGAGTGCAGCGAAGGTTCACCAGACTGATTCCCGGGATGGCTGGACTGACATATGAGGAGAGACTGGATCAACTGGACCATTATACACTGGAGTTTCGAAGGATGAAACGTATAAGATTCTGACGGGACGGGACAGGTTAGATGCGGGAAGAATGTTCCTGATGTTGGGGAAGTCCAGAACCAGGGGACACAGTCTAAGGATAAGGGGTAAGCCATTTAGGACTGAGATGAGGAGAAACTTCTTCACTCAGAGAGTTGTTCACCTGTGGAATTCCCTGCCGCAGAGAGTTGTTGAGGTCAGTTCATTGGATATATTCAAGAGGGAGTTAGATGTGGCCCTTACGGCCAAAGGGATCAAGGGGTATGGAGAGAAAGCAGGAAAGGGGTACTGAGGGAATGATCAGCCATGATCATATTGAATGGTGGTGCAGGCTCGAAGGGCTGAATGGCCTACTCCTGCACCTATTTTCTATGTTTCTATGTTTCTCAGATTTTTTTCTCCCTAAAATGTCAGGATATCACAGGAAGGATGTGATTGCACTGGAGAGGGTGCAGAGGAGATTTACCAGGATGTTGGCGGGACTGGAGAATTTTAGCGATGAGGAAAGATTGGATCGGCTGGGGTTGTTTTCTTTGGAACAGAGGAGGCTGAGGGGAGACCTCCATTCCTTCACCCTGAGGGTGGTGGGGGTCTGGAACTCACGGCCTGAAAGGGTGGTAGAGGCAGAAACCCTCACCACATTTAAAAGGCACTTGGATGTGCACTTGAAGTGTCGTAAGCTACAGGGCTACGGACCGAGAGCTGGAAAGTGGGATCAGGCTGGGATCATATCATCATCATAGGCAGTCCCTCGGAATCGAGGAAGACTTGCTTCCACTCTAAAAGTGAGGCCTTAGGTGACTGAACAGTCCAATACGGGAACCACAGTCCCTGTCACAGGTGGGACAGATAGACGTTGAGGGAAGGGGAGGGTGGGACTGGTTTGCCGCACGCTCCTTCCGCTGCCTGCGCTTGGTCTCTGCACGCTCTCGGCGACGACACTCGAGGTGCTCAGCGCCCTCCCGGATGCACTTCCTCCACGCCGGGTGGATTGGTCTTTGGCCAGGGACTCCCAGGTGTCGGTGGGGATGTTGCACTTTATCAGGGAGGCTTTGAGGGTGTACCCTGTAATGTTCCCTCTGCCCACCTTTGGCTCGCTTGCCGTGAAGGAGTTCCGAGTAGAGCGCTTGCTTTGGGAGTCTCGTGTCTGGGACATGCGGACTATGTGGCCTGCCCAGCAGATAGCTCTTGGTCGGCTGGTGCGGACACAATGGGCCGAAATGGTCTCCTTCCGTGCTGTAAGTTTCTATGAGTCGATGATATATCGGTGTCTCTGAGACTGGATGTGGAAAAGGTGGGATACAGACTGGAGGTGGGAAGTGAAAGTACTGTGGGCAGATTGTAAAGTGCGGAGTGAGTGGTTCCTGTTGATGGTGTCGGCCTGTCGCCGATTGACGGTCAATTCAGTAACAGAAGCCAAAATTGAGTAGGCCCAGGTGAGATTTGAACCCATGATCCCTGGTTTACAAGACCAGTGCTCTAACCCCTGAGCTATGGAGCCACCTGTAACACCAGCTCCTGTTTGCATCTTACTATTGTTAACAAGGAGGTAGGGCCCGAATAATCATTCTTGGTGATTCATCCCTGAACATTGACAGAATCTTACAGCACACAAGGAGGGCCATTCGGCCCATCGTGTCTGTGCCGGCTCTGTGAGAGAGATTCGTGCTTGGAAGTTGTAAAAGGAGGGAGAGAGGGGAATGAGTGGGAGAGGGAATGGGAGAGAGAGGGGGAAGGAGTCAGCCAGAGGGGAATGGGAGAGAGCGAATGGGAGAGCGCGAGAGGGGGAGGGGAGCAAGATGGGAAGTCGAGAGAGGGAGGAGGCAGGGGAGAGAGAAAGGAAGGGGAGAGGGAGAGAGCAGGGGAGAATCTGAAGAGAAAGGCAAAAGCGGGAGAGAGAGGAGTGAGGGGAGGGAGCGGAAGGAGAGAGAGGGGAAGGGGAGAGAGAGAGGGGAAGGGGAGAGAGAGATGGAGAAAATGAGATCGCGGGAAAGTGAGAGAGGAGTTAAAAAAAAAAATGTAGAACGGGTCGTGATCTGGAAAGCAAAGAGACAGGGAAACCTGCCTTTCTGGGGTAGGTCTCAGAGCTGTTTAATATTTATAATTAAAGCTCTGGTCAATTGACAGTGAATTTAAATACCGAACTAATTTTGAGTTTTCCCCAGTGAGATTTGAACCCACAACCCCTGGTTTAATCGACCAGTGCTTTAACCCCTGAGCTATGGAGCCACCTCCCCTGGACTCTGGGTCATTCCCCAGTTAGTGCTGTGTGTTTGAAGAATGAGGAGGGGTCAGTGAAACGCTCAGATTGTGTCTCATCCCCCAGAACTCCTGCCTCCGTCTCTTCAATATTCACTTCTCAACATCGATATATCGGGTCTTTCACGTAGTAAAACATCCCAAGGCAACTCAGTCACACTCTGGCTCTGTCTCTCTGTCTCTCGGTCTCTCTCTTTCTGTCATGCATGTATGCTTGGGGTTACTAGCCACCAGGTGGGGCCACTGTCGGAGGTCATTGGGCTGTACACACGCGTGTTCGGCCCAGGTATAAAAGGCCAGCCATCTTGTAATGTAATCACTTTGGGCCCGAATAAAGTAGAGCCAGGTGTGTACCTGTTCGGAGTTGACAGTAATCTGTCTATTGAGTTATTGCACACACAACACTTTCTCACTCTTTCTCTGTCTCTCTCACACACTCTCACTTTCTCTCTGTGTGTCTCTCGAGGGGGAAAGGGAGAGAGGAGAAGGGGAGAGAATGGGAAGGAGTGGGGAGAGAATGAAAGTAGAGAGGGAAGGGGAGAGAGGGGAAGGGGAGAGAAGGGGAAGGAGTGGGGAGAGAATGAAAGTAGAGAGGGAAGGGGAGAGAGGAGAGAGAGGGGAAAGAGGGAGAGTGAGAGGGGAAGGGGAGAGCGAGGAATGGGAAAGAGAGAGAGGGGAAGGAGAGAGAGGGAGGGGAAAGGGAGAGAGGGGAAGGGGAGAGAAGGGGAAGGAGTGGGGAGAGAATGAAAGTAGAGAGGGAAGGGGAGAGAGGAGAGAGAGGGGAAAGAGGGAGAGTGAGAGGGGAAGGGGAGAGCGAGGAAAGGGAAAGAGAGAGAGGGGAAGGAGAGAGAGTGGGGAAAGGGAGAGAGGGGAAGGGGAGAGAAGGGGAAGGAGTGGGGTCAGAATGAAAGTAGAGAAGGAAGGGGAGAGAGGAGAGAGAGGGGAAAGAGGGAGAGTGAGAGGGGAAGGGGAGAGCGAGGAAAGGGAAAGAGAGCGAGGGGAAGGGGAAAGAGAGGGAGGGGAAGGAGTGAGAGGGGGGGTTGAGAACAGGGAGGGGAAGGAGAGAGGATAAGAAAGGGGAATGAGTGAGAGATGGGGAAAGTGGGAAAAAGATGCAGAATGGGTCATGATGGGGAAGGGAAAGAGAGATTTTTAATGTGGGAGAGAGAGTAAATCAGGACAAGAAGAGGAGAGGGGAGCTGTAATTCCAGGGTCAGTCTCAGAGCTGTTTAATATTTATAATTAAATCGCTAGTTAATTCACGGTGAATTTAAATACTGAGCTAATTTTGATTTGGCTCCAGTGTAATTTAAACTCACGACCCCTGGTTTACAAGACCAGTGCTCTAACCCCTCAGATATGGGGCCACCTGCTCTGGGAAAGACACGGGAAGGAGCAGGAAAGAGAGGGGAAGGGAAAAGAGAGAGTGGAAGGAGTGAGAGAGAGGGGGAAGGGGAGAGAGGGGGCAAGGGGAGAGTGTGGGGAGGGGAGTGAGACGGTGGAAGGGGAGAGAGTAAGGGGAAGGGGAGAGAGAGAGAGAGAGAGAGGGGAAGGAATGAGAGAGAGGGGGAAGGAATGAGAGAGAGGGGAAGGGGAGAGGGAGGGAGGGGAAGGGGAGAGGGAGGGAGGGGAAGGGGAGAGGGAGGGAAGGAGTGACAGAGCGAAGTTGAGACAGTGAGAAAGAGAAGGAGGTGGGGAAAGAGAGGGATGGGAGTGGGAGAGAGGTGGAGGGGAAAGAGCGGAAGAGGAGAGAAAGGGGAAGGAGTGAGAGAGAGGGGGAAGAGGAGACTAGCGGGGGCAGGGGAGAGTGAAGAAGGGGAGAGAGAGGGGAAGGGGAGAGAGTGGTGAAGGGGAGAGATTGGGGAAGGGGAGAGAGTGAGGAAGGGGCTCTCTGCGGCAGGTAATTCCACAGGTTAACAACTCTCTGAGTGAAGAAGTTTCTCCTCATCTCGGTCCTAAATGGCTTACCCCTTATCCTTAGAATGTGTCCTCTGGTTCTGGACTTCCCCAACATCGGGAACATTCTTCCTGCATCTAACCTGTCCAGTCCCATCAGAATTGTATATGTTTCTATGAGATCCCCTCTCATCCTTCGAAACTCCAGTGAATACAGGCCCAGTTGATCCAGTCTGTCCTCATATGTCAGTTCTGCCATCCCTGGAATCAGTCTGGTGAACCTTCGCTGCATTCCCTCAACAGCAAGAATGTCCTTCCTCAGATTAGAAGACCAAAACTGAACACAATATTCCAGGTGAGGCCTCACCAAGGCCCTGTACAACTGCAGTAAGACCTCCCTGCTCCTATACTCAAATCCCCTCGCTATGAAGACCAACATGTCATTTGCCTTCTTCACTGCCTGCTGTACCTGCATGCCAACTTTCAATGACTGATGTACCATGACACCCAGGTCTTGTTTTACCTCCTCTTTTCCTAAAGTGTCACCATTCAGATAATATTCTGCCTTCCTGTTTTTGCCACCAAAGTGGATAACCTCACATTTATCCACATTATACTGCATCTGCCATGCATTTGCCCACTCACCTAACCTGTCCAAGTCACCCTGCAGCCTCTTAGCATCCTCCTCACAGCTCACACTGCCACCCAGTTTAGTGTCATCTGCAAACTTGGAGATATTACACTCAATTCCTGCATCTAAATCATTGATGTATATTGTAAATAGCTGGGGTCCCAGCACTGAGCCCTGCGGCACTCCACTAGTCACTGCCTGCCATTCTGAAAAGGACCCGTTTATCCTGACTCTCTGCTTCCTGTCTGCCAACCAGTTCTCTCTCCACGTCAGTACATTACCCCCAATACCATGTGCTTTAATTTTGCACACCAATCTCTTGTGTGGGACCTTATCAAAAGCCTTTTGAAAGTCCAAATACACCACATCCACTGGTTCTCCCTTGTCCACTCTACTAGTTACATCCTCAAAAAATTCCAGAAGATTTGTCGAGCATGATTTCCCTTTCATAAATCCATGCTGACTTGGACCGATCCTGTCACTGACACAGACAGATAGGGGATGGGTGACCAATAGGAAGAGCAGTGGAAGGAAGGTAGTGCAGAGGTACCCTGTGGTCATCCCCCTCCAAAACAGAGACACCGTTTTGGGTACTGCTGGAGGGATGACTCACCAGGGGAGGGCAGCAGCATCCTAGTCCATGGCACTGTGGGTGGCTCTGTTCCTGTCGATGGTCTCAGCCTGTCGCTGATTGACGGCAAATTTAGAAACAGAAGACACCCCACTGAAATTTGAACTCACAACCCCTGGTTTATTAGACCAGTGCTCTAACCCCTGGGCTATGGAGCCACCTGCTCTGGAAAAGACAGGGGAAGGAGTAGGAAAGAGAGGGGAAGGGAAAAGAGAGAGTGGAAGGAGTGAGAGAGAGGGGGAAAGGGGAGAGAGTGGGGAAAGGGAGAGAGAGAGTGGAAGGAGTGAGAGAGAGGTGGAGGGGAGAGAGAGGGGAGTCAGGGGAAAGAGAAAGGAAGGGGAGAGAGAGGGAGAAGGGGAGAATCTGAAAAGAAAGGGAAAAGAAAGGGAAAGGAGAGAGGAGACTGAAAGGGCAGAGGGGAAAGGGAGAGAGTGGGGAGAGACTGGGTCGGGGAAAGAGAGAGAGAGAGGGAAGATAGAGGAGGAAGGAGAGAGAGGAAGGAATGGGGAGAGAATGAAAGGAGAGAGGGGGAAGAGAGAGAGAGGGAAGGAGAGAGGGTGAGGTAAGGGGGGAGAAGGGAATGAATGACAGATGGGGAAAGCGAGATAGCGGGAAAGACAGAGGGGGTAAAATGATGTAGAACGGGACATGATGGAGAAGGGAGAGAGAGATTTGGAAGGGGAGAGTGTCAGAGAAACGAGAAGAGGAGAGGGGGAAGGGTGTGAGGGGAGTCTGTTATTTAGAATTCAGGAGAGGAGGACTAAGAGTTTAATTAGGATGGGGCAAGTAAAATATGAGAGTAAGCTTGCAGGGAACATAAAAACTGACTGCAAAAGCTTCTATAGATATGTGAAGAGAAAACGATTAGTGAAGACAAATGTAGGTCCCTTGCAGTCAGAATCAGGTGAATTTATAATGGAGAACAAAGAAATGGCAGACCAATTGAACAAATACTTTGGTTATTTCTTCCATAGAAACATAGAAACACAGAAAATAGGTGCAGGAGTAGGCCATTCGGCCCTTCGAGCCTGCACCACCATTCAATAAGATCATGACTGATCATTCCCTCAGTACCCCATTCCTGCTTTCTCTCCATACCCCTTGATCCCTCTAGCCATAAGGGCCATATCTAACTACCTCTTGAATATATCCAATGACCTGGTATCAACAACTCTCTGCGGCAGGGAATTCCACAGGTTAACAACTCTCTGAGTGAAGAAGTTTCTCCTCATCTCAGTCCTAAATGGCTTACCCCTTATCCTTAGACTATGTCCCCTGGTTCTGGACTTCCCGAACATCGGGAACATTCTTCCTGCATCTAACCTGTCCAGTCCCGTTAGAATTTTATATGTTTCTATGAGATCCCCTCTCATCCTTCTAAACTCCAGTGAATACAGGCCCAGTCGATCCAGTCTCTCCTCATATATCAGTCCAGCCATCCCGGGAATCAGTCTGGTGAACCTTCGCTGCATTCCCTCAATAGCAAGAACGTCCTTCCTCAGATTAGAAGACCAAAACTGAACACAATATTCCAGGTGTGGCCTCACCAAGGCCCTGTACAACTGCAGTAAGACCTCCCTGCTCCTAAACTCAAATCCCCTCGCTATGAAGGCCAACATACCATTTGCCTTCTTCACCACCTGCTGTACCTGCATGCCAACTTTCAATGACTGATGTACCATGACACCCAGGTCTCGTTGCACCTCCCCTTTTCCTAATCTGCCGCCATTCAGATAATATTCGCCTTCATGTTTTTGCCACCAAAGTGGATAACCTCACATTTATCCACATTATACTGCATCTGCCATGCATTTGCCCACTCACCTAACCTGTCCAAGTCATCCTGCAGCCTCTTAGCATCCTCCTCACAGCTCACACTGCCACCCAGCTTAGTGTCATCTGCAAACTTGGAGATATTACACTCAATTCCCTCATCCAAATCATTAATGTATATTGTAAATAGCTGGGGTCCCAACACTGAGCCCTGCGGCACCCCACTAGTCACTGCCTGCCACTCTGAAAAGGACCCGTTTATCCCGACTCTCTGCTTCCTGTCTGTCAACCATTTCTCTATCCACATCAGTACATTACCCCCAATAACACGTGCTTTGATTTTGCACACCAATCTCTTGTGTGGAACCTTGTCAAAAGCCTTTTGAAAGTCCAAATACACCACATCCACTGGTTCTCCCTTGTCCACTCTACTCGTTACATCCTCAAAAAATTCTTGAAGATTTGTCTAGCATGATTTCCCTTTCATAAATCCATGCTGACTTGGACCGATCCTGTCACTGCTTTCCAAATGTGTTGCTATTTCATCTTTAATAATTGATTCCATCATTTTCCCCACTACCGATGTCAGGCTAACCGGTCTATAATTACCCGCTTTCTCTCTCCCTCCTTTTTTAAACAGCGGCATAACATTAGTTACCCTCCAGTCCATAGGAACCGATCCAGAGTCAATAGGCTGTTGTAAAATGATCACCAATGCATCCATTATTTCAAGGGCCACTTCCTTAAGTACTCTGGGATGCAAGCTATCAGGCCCTGGGGATTTATCGGCCTTCAATCCCATCAATTTCCCGCCTAATAAGGATATCCTTCAGTTCCCCCTTCTCACGAGACCCTCGGTCCCCTAGTATTTCCAGAAGATTATTTGTGTCTTCCTTCATGAAGACAGAACCAAAGTATTTGTTTAACTGGTCCGCCATTTCTTTGTTCCCCATTATAAATTCACCTGAATCTGACTGCAAGGGATCTGTTTGTCGTCACTAATTTTTTTAGAAGCCTACAAGCTTCCTCTCATAATCTATTTTCCCCCCTCCTGGTTAAAACCCTTTGTCCTCCTCTGCTGTGTTACAAAATTCTCCCAGTCCTCAGGTTTGCTGCTTTTTCTGGCCAATTTATATGCCTCTTCCTTGGATTTAACACTATCCTTCATTTCCCTTGTGAGCCACATTCCCCATTCTATTTTTACTCCAGACAGGGATGTACAATTGTTGGAGTTCATCCATGTGATCTTTAAATGTTTGCCATTGTCAATCCAACAAGGATCACTGGCCAGTCTATTCACATCTCACACCATCAAAGTTTCCAAAACTTCAGGGCCCTCATCTCTGAATTAACTCTGTCACTCTCCATCTTAATAAAGTTTTCAACCATATTTACAATTAAAGCCCTTGCTTATTTAAATACTGAGATAATTTTGAGTTGGCCCCAGTAAGATTTGAACCCACGACCCCTGGTTTACAAGACCAGTGCTCTAACCCCTGAGCTATGGAGCCACCTGTAACACCAGCTCATGTTTGCATCTTACTATTGTTAACAAGGAGGTGGGGCCCGAATAATCATTCTTGGTGATTCATCCCTGAACATTCACAGAATCTTACAGCACACAAGGAGGGCCATTCGGCCCATCGTGTCTGTGCCGGCTCTGTGAGAGAGATTAGTGCTTGTAAGTTGTAAAAGGAGGGAGAGGGGGAATGAGTGGGAGAGGGAATGGGAGAGAGAGGGGGAAGGAGTCAGCCAGAGGGGAATGGGAGAGAGCAGAATGGGAGAGAGCGAGAGGGGGAGGGGAGAGAGATTGGAAGTCGAGAGAGGGAGGAGGCAGGGGAGAGAGAAAGGAAGGGGAGAGGGAGGGAGCAGGGGAGAATCTGAAAAGAAAGGCAAAAGAGGGAGAGAGAGGAGGGAGGGGAGGGAGAGAGAGGAGGGAGGGGAGGGAGCGGAAGGGGAGAGAGGGGAAGGGGAGAGAGAGGGAAAGGGGAGACAGAGGGGAAGGAGTGAGAGATGGAGAAAGTGAGATTGCAGGGAAAAAAAATGCAGAACGGATCGTGACCTGGAAAGCGGAGAGAGTGTAAGCAAGACAGAGGCCTGTTGTTTGAGGGTCAGTCTCAGAGTTGTTAATATTTATAATTAAACCCCTTGTTAATTGACAGTGTATTTAAATACTGAACTAATTTAGAAAAGGCCCCAGTGAGATTTGAACTCACAACCCCTGGTTTACTAGACCAGTGCTCTAACCCCTGAGCTATGGAACCACCTGCCCTGGGCTGTGGGTCATTCCCCAGTTAGTGCTGTGTGTTTGAAGAATGAGGAGGGGTCAGTGAAACGCTCAGATTGTGTCTCACCCCCCAGACTCCAGCCTCCATCTCTTCAATATTCGCCTCTCAACATCGATATATCGGGTCTTTCACGTAGTAAAACATCCCAAGGCAACTCAGTCACACTCTGTCCCAATCTCTCTGTCTCTCTCTCTTTCTCTCTGTCTCTCAGTCTCTCGATCTCTCTCTCTCTCTCACTGTCTCTCTCTTTCTGTGCAGAGCGGAGGAAGGGGAGAGAGGGAGAAGGGGAGAATTGTTGAGATGGGGAGGGGGAGAGTCTGATGGAAAAGGGGAGAGCGAGAGTGAGGGAAGGAGAGAAAGTCAGGAGGGAGGGGAGTGGAGACAGGTGAAGGGAGGGAGAAGGAGAGGGAAGATAGAGCGAGGAGGGGAGAAAATGAAAAGGGAGAGAGGAAGGAGTGAGCGAGAGGGGAAGGGGAGAGAGAGCAGAATGGGGAGCGAGGGGGAAAGGAGAGGGAGAGAGGGGGGAAGCTGAGAGAGAGGGGGAAGAGGAGAAAGATCAGCAAGGAGAGAGCAGAAGGGGCGAGATAGGTGAAAGGATAGAGAGTGAGGGGAGAGAGGGGAAGGAGTGAGAGACGGGGAAAGAGAGATAGCGGGAGAGAGGGTAAAAAGATGCAGAACGGATTGTGATGGGGAAGGAAGAGGGAGGTTTGGAAGGGTAGAGAGAAGCCTGTTTTTCAAGGGTCGGTCTCAGAGCTGTTTAATATTTATAATTTAAGCCCTTGTTAATTGACAGTGAACTTAAATACTGAACTAATTTTGAGTAGGCCCCAGTGAGATTTGAACTCACAACCCCTGGTTTACTAGATCAGTGCTCTAACCCCTGAGCTATGGAGCCACCTGCTTTGAGAAAGACAGGGGAAGGAGCAGGAAAGAGAGGGGAAGGGAAAAGAGAGAGTGCAAGGAGGAAGAGAGAGGGGAATTGTCATTTATTCAACCAGCATTTTAACCCATGTCTCATCTGACCAAAGTTGTACACTATGAGAACATTGACCACAAGGGGGTGAACTTGTGGGAGACACTCCTAACCTGGATCTTCAGGTATAAAAGTGGAAGCTCCACCCACTTCCATCACTTGAGTGCTGTGGAATAAAGGACAGGTCACAGACTGACCTTCTCTCAAGCATGGGCCTCGTGTGCATTTATACTGTGCAGTAAGGACGTATCAGTGAAGGGGAGAGAGAGAGGGGAAGGAGTGAGAGAGAGGGAAGGGGAGACAGGTAGGAAGAGTGAGGGGAAGGGAGAGTCAGAGGGGGAGAGGAAAGAGGGGGTAAGTGGAGAGAGTGTCTGTAATGGTGGGGAGAGAGTGGAAGGAGTGTGAGAGGGAAGGGGAGAGAGGGGGAAGGAGTGGTTAGCGGACAGAGGGGTTAGGGAGAGAAGTAAGATAGACGAGGAAGGAGAGAGAGGAAGGAGTGGGGAGAGAATGAAAGTAGAGAGGAAAGGGGAGAGCAAGAGGAGTGAGAGGGTGAGGCAAGGGAAGGGGGGAAAGGGGAATGAGTGAGAGACGGGGAAAGCGAGATAGCGGGAAAGGAGAGAGGGGTAAAAAGATATAGAACAGGTCGTGATGAGGAAGGGAGAAAGAGATTTGGAAGGGGAAAGAGAATCGAGAAGAGGAGAGGGGGAAGGGAGCCTGTTGTTGCAGAGTCGGTCTTGGAGCTGTTTAATATTTATAATTAAAGCCCTTGTTAATTGAAATACTGAGCTAATTTTGAGTAGGCTCCAGTGAGATTTGAACCCACGACCCCTGGTTTACAAGACCAGTGCTCTTACCCCTGAGCTATGGAGCCACCTACTCTGTGAAAGACAGGGGAAGGAACAGGAAAGAGAGGGGAAGGGAAAAGAGAGAGTGCAAGGAGTGAGAGAGAGGGGGAAGGGGAGAGAGAGAGTGGGGAATGGGGGGAAGGGGAGAGAGAGTGGATGGAGTGAGAGATATCAATGGAAATTGACACGGGTGCATCCGTGAGTGTAATAGCGGAGTCGCTGTACATCGACAAATTGCGTGATTTCCAGCTTGAACAAGATGAGGAGTCCAAGTCATGTTTGACTATAAATACTCATCTAGGCCTATATCAATTTAATAGGCTACCGTTTGGAGTGTCTTCCGCCCCTGCCATATTCCAAGGGGTGATGAACCAGATTTTGCAAGGTATTGAAGGGTTAGTATGTTATTTAGATGACATACGAATTTCAGCATCAAATAGACAAATTCACAATAACATATTGAATGAAGTCCTCAAAAGGCTTGAGAAGCACAGAGTGCGCGTGTCTGCTCGTAAGTGTGAGTTATTTAAAAACTCAGTGGAGTACTTAGGGTACAGAGTAGACAAAGATGGTTTACATCCAACCATGGGAAAGCTGGATGCAATTAGGAATGCACCCACTCACAGGGTGTGGCAAAGGCTACATATTGATTTTGCTGAGTTAGAAGGACAACAATTGTTCATTGTGATTGATAGCCATTCGAAGTGGGTTGAGGTGTTTCCAATGTGGAAAATAACAACAAGTAAAACAGTGGACATTTTACGAAAATTATTTTCTTCATTTGGCCTCCCTGAAGAAATTGTTTCAGATACTGGACCACAATTTCGTTCAGAAGAATTTGCACAATTCACGAGCAAAAATGGTGTGAAGCATACCAAGGTTCCACCATACCATCCTGCTTCGAATGGTGCAGCAGAGCACACTGTACAAATTGTAAAACGTGCCCTCACAAAACAAATGTTAGATCCAAATCCAAGGAAACGACAATTGTCATTGGATCACAAATTGGTTAATTTTTTGATTACATATTGAAATACTCCTCATACAACTACTGGTCGAACACCAGCAGAGTTGTTTCTCAAATGACAGCCACGAACCAGATTCTCGTTGTTAAAGCCAAATTTGGCACAGTCCGTAGAAGAGACACAATTAAGACAGAAAGAGAAGCATGATAGAGGTAGAGTAAAAGAGAGAAGTGTGAAATTGAACCAGAAGTTGAGAGTGAAGAACCATCACCATAAATGGTTAAAGTGGTTACCAGGAAGAGTGATGAAGATATGTGGTCCGCGCACATATTTGGGAAGGATGTTTGATAATGGGCAGGTTAGGTTTGTTCATATTGATCATATTTTACGTACAGACATGGAAGGAGTTGAAGGTGGGAATGATTCAATTATTTCTGACTTATCAGATAGTTTTGATACACCAGTAGCAAATCCTAAATCCAATGTACTGGAAACAAATCCAGGAGAGAATCAGAATGAAAGTCTGAGTCCGAGTCAGGAAAACAAAGAGCCTGACGTTAGAGTGAGTTCAAATGAAAATCAAGGAAATTCCGTGAGGAAAACGTTCTTCAGGATGAGCCTCGAATGAGTGTGAAATCGACACCATGTTTGGAAGGTTCTGTTCAAGAGCGAAGAAATCCTCTTCGAAACAGAAAACAAGTGGTAAAGTTAAATTTGTAAATATGGAAAAAAGAATAAGTTTATATCCTGTGTTATGTATAAACATGAAAGTTATGTATGATGTTTGTTATAATAACTTCTTCATTAAGGAGGGAGAAGTGCAATGTCTGTCAGCTTGTAATGTTTATAGCTCCACTCTGTGGATGTGGACGTATTGTGTACTGCAACTGCATAGTTAATAATAAACAGAACCAGGCAGATTTCCGGAGGCTTCCGAGAGAGCTGCCTGCCATGTTGGAAGCTGTGTGTGCTTATGCTCTGTGAATATATCACAGTGAGATAGCGGAAAAGGGAGAGAGGGGTAAAAGGATGTAAAATGGCAAAGGCAGATGGAGAGACAGTGTAAGCGAGACGAGAACTTGCAGTTCCATGGTCGGTCTCGGAGCTGTTTAATATTTATAATTAAAGACCTTGTTAATTGACAGTGAACTTAAATATTGAGCTGCTTTAGAATAGGCCCCAGTGAGCTTTGAACTCATAACCCCTGGTTTACAAGACCAGTGCTCTAACCCCTGAGCTATGGAACCACCTGCTCTGGGCTGTGGGTCATTCCCCAGTTAGTGCTGTGTGTTTGAAGAATGAGGAGGGGTCAGTGAAACGCTCAGATTGTGTCTCATCCCCCAGACTCCTGCCTCAGTCTCTTCAATATTCGCCTCTCAACATCGATATATCGGGTCTTTCACGTAGTAAAACATTCCAAGGCAACTCAGTCACACTCTGTCCCAATCTCTCAGTCTCTCTGTCGCTCACTATATCTCTCTCACGCTCTCTCTCTGTCTCTCCATCACTTTCTCTCTGTCGCTCTCTGTCTCTCGAGCTGGAAGGAGTTAGAGAGAGGCAAGGGGAAAGTCAGAAGGGAAAGGAGAGAGAGAGAGAGAGGGAGGAGAGAGATTGAGGAGTGAGTGGAGAGAGAGGAGCGGAGAGTGGGGAAGGGGAGAAAGCGGGGGAAAGGGACAGGGAAGGGGAGAGAGAGAGAGAGAGAAGGAGAGAGAGAGGAGTGTGTCAGTAGTTGTCATGACATCGACAGTCCACGAGGTGAGCGTCTATTAGAGGAAGAGAGAGGGAAGGCGAGAGTGAGGGGAAGGAGTGAGAGAGAGGGAAGGGGAGAGTGAGGGGAAGGAGTGAGAGAGAGGGAAGGGGAGAGTGAGGGGAAAGAGTGAGAGAGAGGGAAGGCGAGAGTGAGGGGAAGGAGTGAGAGAGAGGGAAGGGGAGAGTGAGGGGAAGGAGTGAGAGAGAGGGAAGGGGAGAGTGAGGGGAAAGAGTGAGAGAGAGGGAAGGGGAGAGTGAGGGGAAGGAGTGAGAGAGAGGGGAGGGGAGAGTGAGGGGAAGGAGTGAGAGAGAGGGAAGGGGAGAGTGAGGGGAAAGAGTGAGAGAGAGAGAAGGGGAGAGTGAGGGGAAGGATTGAGAGAGAGACAGGGAAGAGGAGAGACAGAGGGAACACCAACAATAATGTGTATTTATATAGCGCCTTTAACGTAGTGAAACGTCCCAAGCTGCTCCACAGGAGGATTATGGGATAAAAATTTGACACCGAGCCACAAAAGTAGAAATTAACGCAGGTGAAGAGGTCGGTTTTAAGGAGCGTCTTGAAGGAGGAAAGAGAGGTAGAGAGGCGGAGAGGTTTAGGGAGGGAGTTCCAGAGCTTGGGGCCCAGGCAACAGAAGGCCCGGCCACCGATGGTGGAGCGATTATAATCAGCGATGGTCAGGAGGGCAGAATTAGAGGAGTGCAGACATCTCGGGGGGTTGTGGGGCTGGAGGAGATTACAGAGATAGGGAGGGGTGTAGGGGCTGGAGGAGGTTACAGAGATAGGGAGGGGTGTAGGGCTGGAGGAGGTTACAGAGATAGTAAGGGGTGTAGGGGCTGGAGGAGATTACAGAGATAGGGAGGGGTGTAGGGGCTGGAGGAGGTTACAGAGATCTCGGGGGGTTGTGGGGCTGGAGGAGGTTACAGGGATAGGGAGGGGCGAGGGGCTGGAGGAGGTTACAGAGATAGGGAGAGGTGTAGGGCTGGAGGGGGTGACAGAGATAGGGAGGGATGTAGGGGCTGGAAGAGGTTACAGAGATAGGGAGGGGTGTAGGGGCTGGAGGAGGTTACAGAGATCTCGGGGGGTTGTGGGGCTGGAGGAGGTTACAGAGATAGGGAGGGGCGAGGGGCTGGAGGAGGTTACAGAGATAGGGAGAGGTGTAGGGGCTGGAGAAAGTTACACAGATACGGAGGCTTGTGGGGCCGGAGGAGATTACAGAGATAGGGAGGGGTGTAGGGGCTGGAGGAGGTTACAGAGATAGGGAGGGGTGTAGGGGCTGGAGGTTACAGAGATAGGGAGGGGTGTAGGGGCTGGAGGAGATTACAGAGATAGGGAGGGGTGTAGGGGCCATGGAGAGATTTGTAAACAAGGATGAGAATTTTGAAATCGAGGCGTTGCTTTACCGGGAGTCAATGTAGGTCAGTGAGCACAGGGAGGTGATGGGTGAGTGGGACTGGGTGCGAGTTAGGACACGGGGGTAGTGAGCACAGGGGGTGATGGGTGAGTGGGACTCGGTGCGAGTTAGGACACGGGGGTAGTGAGCACAGGGGGTGATGGGTGAGTGGGACTCGGTGTGAGTTAGGACACGGGGGCAGTGAGCACAGGGGGTGATGGGTGAGCGGGACTCGGTGCGAGTTAGGACACGGGGCAGTGAGCACAGGGGGTGATGGGTGAGCGGGACTGGGTGCGAGTTAGGACACGGGTCAGTGAGCACAGGGGGTGATGGGTGAGTGGGACTGGGTGCGAGTTAGGACACGGGGCAGTGAGCACAGGGGGTGATGGGTGAGCGGGACTGGGTGTGAGTTAGGACACGGGTCAGTGAGCACAGTGGGTGATGGGTGAGTGGGACTGGGTGCGAGTTAGGACACGGGGCAGTGAGCACAGGGGGTGATGGGTGAGCGGGACTGGGTGTGAGTTAGGACACGGGGTCAGTGAGCACAGGGGGTGATGGGTGAGCAGGACTCGGTGCGAGTTAGGACACGGGGCAGCGAGCACAGGGGGTGATGGGTGAGTGGGACTGGGTGTGAGTTAATACACGGGGTCAGTGAGCACAGGGGGTGATGGGTGAGCGGGACTCGGTGCGAGTTAGGACACAGGACAGTGAGCACAGGGGGTGATGGGTGAGTGGGACTCGGTGCGAGTTAGGACACGGGGTCAGTGAGCACAGGGGGTGATGGGTGAGCGGGACTCGGTGCGAGTTAGGACACGGGGCAGTGAGCACAGAGGGTGATGGGTGAGTGGGACTCGGTGCGAGTTAGGACACGGGGCAATGAGCACAGGGCTGATGGGAGGGCGGGACTCGGTGCGCGTTAGGACACGGGAGTGAGCACAGGGGGTGATGGGTGAGCGAGACTGGGTGCGAGTTAGGACATGGGGTCAGCGAGAACAGGGGGTGATGGGTGAGTGGGACTGGGTGCGAGTTAGGACACGGGGGCAGTGAGCACAGAGGGTGATGGGTGAGTGGGACTGGGTGCGAGTTAGGACACGGGGGCAGTGAGCACAGAGGGTGATGGGTGAGCGGGGCTGGGTGCGAGTTAGGACACAGGTCAGTGAGCACAGGGGGTGGTGGGTGAGTGGGACTGGGTGCGAGTTAGGACACGGGTCAGTGAGCATAGGGGGTGATGGGTGAGCGGGACTCGGTGCGAGTTAGGACACGGGGCAATGAGCACATGGGGTGATAGGTGAGCGGGACTCGGTGCGAGTTAGGACATGGGGCAGCCGAGTTTTGGATCACCTCTAGTTTACGACGGGTAGAATGTGGGAAGGAGTGAGAGAGAGAATCAGTGAATCATAAACATTTACAGCATGGAAGGACGACATTCCGGCCCATCGTGTCCACACCGGCCGACCAAGAGCTACCCAGCCTAATCCCACTTTCCAGCTCTGGGTCCGTAGCCCTGTAGGTTACGACACTTCAAGTGTACATCCAAGTACTTTTTAAATGTGGTGAGGGTTTCTGCCTCTACCACCCTTTCAGGCCGTGAGTTCCAGACCCCCACCACCCTCTGGGTGAAGACATTTCCCCTCAAATCCCCTCTAAACCTCCCCACAATTACTTTAAATCTGTGCCCCCTGGTTATTGACCCCTCTGCTAAGGGGAAATAGGTCCTTCCTATCCACTCTATCCAGGCCCCTCATAATTTTATACACCTCAATTAAATCTCCCCTCAGCCTCCTCTGTTCCCAGGAAAACAACCCCAGCCTATCCAATCTTTCCTCGTGGCTAAAGTTTTCCAGTCCCGGCAACATCCTGGTAAATCTCCTCTGCACCCTCTCCAGTGCAATCACATCCTTCCTGTAATGTGGTGACCAGAACTGCACGCAGTACTCCAGCTGTGGCCTAACCAGTGTTGTGTACAGTTCGAGCGTAACCACAGGGCGGGGGTAAGGTGTGCATTTAATAAATTTGGTGAATTTACAGAGTGCCCTCCGAGGGTCAAACCGATGTGGCCGTGGGATTAATTATTTGTGGAAAATCCCAACTGGATCATCTTGTGTCCATTGCCGCATCTTGAGCCTAAAACCAGCGAAGGCAGGAACTGGGAAATGTCAGGATATCGCAGGAAGGATGTGATTGCACTGGAGAGGGTGCAGAGGAGATTTACCAGGATGTTGGCGGGACTGGAGAATTTTAGCGACGAGGAAAGATTGGATCGGCTGGGGTTGTTTTCTTTGGAACAGAGGAGGCTGAGGGGAGACCTCCATTCCTTCACCCAGAGGGTGGTGGGGGTCTGGAACTCACGGCCTGAAAGGGTGGTAGAGGCAGAAACCCTCACCACATTTAAAAGGTACTTGGATGTACACTTGAAGGGAGAGAGGGGAATGAGTGGGAGAGGGAATGGGAGAGAGAGGGGGAAGGAGTCAGCCAGAGGGGAATGGGAGAGAGCGTAATGGGAGAGAGCGAGACGGGGAGGGGAGCGAGATGGGAAGTCGAGAGAGGGAGGAGGCAGGGGAGAGAGAAAGGAAGGGGAGAGGGAGGGAGCAGGGGAGAATCTGAAAAGAAAGGCAAAAGAGTGAGAGAGAGGAGGGAGGAGAGAGACAGGGAAAGGGGAGAGAGAGGGAAAGGGGAGAGAGATGGGAAGTCGAGAGAGGGAGGAGGCAGGGGACAGAGAAAGGAAGGGGAGAGAGAGGGAGCAGGGGAGAATCTGAAAAGAAAGGCAAAAGAGGGAGAGAGAGGAGTGAGGGGAGGGAGCGGAAGGAGAGAGAGGGGAAGGGGAGAGAGAGAGGGAAAGGGGAGAGAGAGATGGAGAAAGTGAGATTGCGGGAAAGTGAGAGAGGAGTTAAAAAAAAATGTAGAACAGGTCGCGATCTGGAAAGCAGAGAGGCAGGCAAAGGTGTGAGGGGAGCCTGAAGTTCCATGGTCAATCTCAGAGCTGTTTAATATTTATAATCAATGCCCTTGTTAATTGAAATCCTGAGCTCATTTTGAGCAGTTTGCAGTGAGATTTGAACCCACGACCCCTGGTTTACTAAACCAGTGCTCTAACCCCTGAGCTATGGAACCAGCTGCCCTGGGCTGTGGGTCATTCCCCAGTTAGTGCTGTGTGTTTGAAGAATGAGGAGGGGTCAGTGAAACCCTCAGATTGTGTCTCATCCCTCAGACTCCTGCCTCTGTCTCTTCAATATTCGTCTCTCAACATCGATATATCGGGTCTTTCACGTAGTAAAACATCCCAAGGCAACTCAGTCACACTCTGTCCCAATCTCTCTGTCTCTCTGTCTCTCTATCTCTTTCTTTCTGTCTCTCACCTTCTCACTCTGTCCCTCGAGGGGAGAGGGTAGAGCGGGGGAAGAGGAGAGAGAGGGAGAAGGGGAGAGAGAGGGGGGATGGGAGAGATGGGGAGGGGGAGAGTCTGATGGGAAAGGGGAGAGCGAGAGCGAGGGAATGAAAGGGAGGATGGAGGGGAGTGGAGACTGTGGAGGGGAGAGAGAAGGTGAGGGAGAGGAGAGAGAGAGGAGGGGAGAAAATGAAAAGGGAGAGGGGAAGGAGTGAGCGAGAAGGGAATGGGAGAGAGAGAGGGAAGGCGAGAGCGAGAGAGGGGAGGGGAAAGAGAGGGAAGGGGAGAGAGAGTGGGGGGAAGGTGAAAGAGATGTTGAGAGGAGTGATGGGGAAGGAGTGAGAGAGAGAGGGGAAAGGGAGAGAAAGAGTGGGGAAGGAGAGGGAAAGAGAGGGGAAGGGAAAAGAGAAAGTTGGGAATGTGAAAGAGCGGGAGGGGAAGGGGAGAGAGTGGGAGAAGGGGGAAACCTGAAAAGAAATGGAAAAGAGAGAGAGAGGAGGGAGGGGACGAAAGAGAGGGAGGAAGGAGAGGGAAGCGGAGAGTGAAAAGCGGAGAGAGGAGGAAGGAGAGACAGTGAGGGGAGAGGGTTAGAGAGGGGAATGAGTGAGTGTAATGTCTGTCAGCTTGTAATGTTTGTCGCTCCACACTGTGGATGTGGACATATTGTGTACTGCAACTGCAGAGTTAATAATTAAACTGAACCAGGCAGATTTCCGGAGGCTTCCGAGATCGCTGCCTGCCTTGTTAGGAGCTGTGTGTGCTGTGCTTTGTGAATATATCACAGTGAGAGACGGGGAAAGCGAGATAGTGGGAAAGGGAGAGAGGTAGGAAGGAGTGAGAGAGAGTTGGAAATGGGAGACAGGGAGGAAGAGAGAGCGGAAGGGGAGAGAGAGAGGGGGAGGGGAAAGAGAGGGAGGGGACAGAGAGAGGGGGAAGGAGAGAGATAGAGAGAGAGGAAAGGATGAGAGCGGGGAATAGGAGAGAGCGGAAGGGGAGAGAAAGAGATGGAAGGCGAGAGAGGAAGGGGAGAGAGAGAAGGGAAGAGGAGAGAGAGGGAGAATGGGAGAATCTGAAAAAAAAGGGAAAAGAGAGAGAGAGGAGGGAGGGGAGGGAAGAGAGGGCAGGGGAGAGTGGGGGATGGAAGAGGGCGAGAGATGGGAATGTGAGAGACGGGAAAAGCGAGAAAGCGGAAAAAAGATGTAAAACATGTCAAGCAGAGAGAGAGAGAATGTTGTGAGGGGAGCTTGTTGTTCCAGGGTCAGTCTCAGAGATGTTGAATAATTATAATTAAAGCCCTTGTTAATTCACAGTGAATTTAAATACTGAACTAATTTTGAGTAGGCCTCAAAGAGATTTGAACCCACGACCCCTGGTTTACTACACCAGTGCTCTAACCCCTGAGCTATGCAACCACCTGTTGTGGGCTGTGGGTCATTCCCCAGTTAGTGCTGTGTGTTTGAAGAATGAGGAGGGGTCAGTGAAACGCTCAGATTGTGTCTCATCCCTCAGACTCCTGCCTCCGTCTCTTCAATATTCACCTCTCAACATCGATATATCGGGTCTTTCACGTAGTAAAACATCCCAAGGCAACTCAGTCACACTCTGCCTCAATCTCTCAGTCTCTCTCAATCTCTCTGTGTCTCTGTGTATCTTTCTCAGTCTCTCTCTCTCTGTCTTTCTTTCTCACTCTCTCTCTGTCTCTCTATCACTTTGTCTCTCTGTCTCTCTCTCTCTCTCTCTCACTCACTCTCTCTCTGTTTCTCTCTCTTTTTCAGTCTCTCTCTCTGTCTCTCTATCACTTTCTTTCTGTCGCTCACTGTCTCTCGAGCTGGAAGGGGTTAGAGAGGGGGAAGGGGAAAGTCAGAAGGGAAAGGAGAGAGAGAGAGAGAGAGGGAGGGGAGAGATTGAGGAGTGAGTAGAGAGAGAAGAGCGGAGAGTGGGAAGGGGAGAAAGTGGGGCAAAGGAACAGGGAGAGGGAAGGAGTGAGTGAGGGGGGAAGGCGAGAGAGAGAGAGAGAGAGATGGAGAGAGGAGCGTGTCAGTAGTTGTTATTACATCGATAGTCCACTAGGTGGGGGTCTATTAGAGGAAGAGAGAGGGAACGGGAGAGTGAGGGGAAGCAGTGAGAGAGAGGGAAGGAGAGAGTGAGGGGAAGGAGTGAGAGAGAGGGAAGGGGAGAGTGAGGTGAAGGAGTGAGAGAGAGGGAAGGAGAGAATGAGAGGAAGGAGTGAGAGAGAGGGAAGGGGAGAGTGAGGGGAAGGAGTGAGAGAGAGGGAAGGGGAGAGTGAGAGGAAGGAGTGAGAGAGAGAGGGGAGCGGAAAGAGAGGGAAGGGGAGAGAGAGTGGGGGGAAGGTGAAAGAGTTGTTGAGAGGAGTGATGGGGAAGGAGTGAGAGAGAGCGAGGGGAAGCGGAGAGAAAGAGTGAGGAAGGAGAGGGAAAGAGAGGGGAAGGGAAAAGAGAAAGTTGGGAATGTGAAAGAGCGGGAGGGGAAGGGGAGAGGGTGGGAGCAGGGGGAAACCTGAAAAGAAATGGAAAAGAAAGAGAGAGAGAAGAGGGAAGGGAGGGAGGGGACGAAAGAGAGGGAGGAAGCAGAGGAAAGCGGAGAGTGAAAAGCGGAGAGAGGGGGACGGAGAGACAGTGAGGGGAGAGGGTTAGAGAGGGGAATGAGTGAGTGTAATGTCTGTAAGCTTGTAATGTCTGTAGCTCCACACTGTGAATGTGGACATATTGTGTACTGCAACTGCAGAGTTAATAATTAAACAGAATCAGGCAGATTTCCGGAGGCTTCCGAGAGAGCTGCCTGCCTTGTTAGGAGCTGTGTGTGCTGTGCTCTGTGAATATATCACAGTGAGAGACGGGGAAAGCGAGATAGTGGGAAAGGGAGAGAGGTAGGAAGGAGTGAGAGAGAGTTGGAAATGGGAGACAGGGAGGAAGAGAGAGCGGAAGGGGGGAGAGAGAGGGGGAGGGGAAAGAGAGGGAGGGGACAGAGAGAGGGGGAAGGAGAGAGATAGAGAGAGAGGAAAGGATAAGAGAGTGGAATAGGAGAGAGCGGAAGGGGAGAGAGAGAAGGGAAGAGGAGAGAGGGAGGGATAGAGAGAGAAAGGAAGGGGAGAGAGAGGGAGAATGGGAGAATCTGAAAAAAAAGGGAAAAGAGAGAGAGAGGAGGGAGGGGAGGGAAGAGAGAGCAGGGGAGAGTGGGGGATGGAAGAGGGCGAGAGATGGGAATGTGAGAGACGGGAAAAGCGAGAAAGCGGAAAAAAGATGTAAAATATGTCAAGCAGAGAGTGAGAGAATGTTGTGAGGGGAGCCTGTTGTTGCAGGGTCAGTCTCAGAGATGTTGAATATTTATAATTAAAGCCCTTGTTAATTGACAGTGAATTTAAATACTGAACTAATTTTGAGTAGGCCCCAGTGAGATTTGAACCCATGATCCCTGGTTTACTAGACCAGTGCTCTAACCCCTGAGCTATGGAACCACCAGCCCTGGGCTGTGGGTCATTCCCCAGTTAGTGCTGTGTGTTTGAAGAATGAGGAGGGGTCAGTGAAACGCTCAGATTGTGTCTCATCCCCCAGACTCCTGCCTCCGTCTCTTCAATATTCACTTCTCAACATCGATATATCGGGTCTTTCACGTAGTAAAACATCCCAAGGCAACTCAGTCACACTCTGCCTCAATCTCTCAGTCTCTCTGTCTCTCTGTGTCTGTCTCTTTCTTTCTGTCTCTCACCTTCTCACTATGTCCCTCGAAGGGAGAGGGTAGAGCGGGAGAAGGGGAGAGAGAGGGAGAAGGGGAGAGAGAGGGGGGATGGGAGAGATGGGGAGGGGGAGAGTCTGATGGGAAAGGGGAGAGCGAGTGCGAGGGAATGAAAGGGAGGATGGAGGGGAGTGGAGACTGTGGAGGGGATAGAGAAGGTGAGTGAGAGGAGAGAGAGAGGTGGGGAGAAAATAAAAAGGGAGAGGGGAAGGAGTGAGCGAGAAGGGAATGGGAGAGAGAGAGGGAAGGAGTGAGCGAGAGAGGGGAGGGGAAAGAGAGGGAAGGGGAGAGAGAGTGGGGGGAAGGTGAAAGAGATGTTGAGAGGAGTGATGGGGAAGGAGTGAGAGAGAGAGAGGGGAAGGGGAGAGAAAGAGTGGGGAAGGAGAGGGAAAGAGAGGGGAAGGGAAAAGAGAAAGTTGGGAATGTGAAAGAGCGGGAGGGGAAGGGGAGAGAGTGGGAGCAGGGGGAAACCTGAAAAGAAATGGAAAAGAGAGAGAGAGGAGGGAGGGGACGAAAGAGAGGGAGGAAGGAGAGGGAAGCGGAGAGTGAAAAGCGGAGAGAGGGGGAAGGAGAGACAGTGAGGGGAGAGGGTTAGAGAGGGGAATGAGTGAGTGTAATGTCTGTAAGCTTGTAATGTTTGTAGATCCACACTGTGGATGTGGACATATTGTGTACTGCAACTGCAGAGTTAATAATTAAACTGAACCAGGCAGATTTCCGGAGGCTTCCGAGAGAGCTGCCTGCCTTGTTAGGAGCTGTGTGTGCTGTGCTTTGTGAATATATCACAGTGAGAGACGGGGAAAGCGAGATAGTGGGAAAGGGAGAGAGGTAGGAAGGAGTGAGAGAGAGTTGGAAATGGGAGACAGGGAGGAAGAGAGAGCGGAAGGGGAGAGAGAGAGGGGGAGGGGAAAGAGAGGGAGGGGACAGAGAGAGGGGGAAGGAGAGAGATAGAGAGAGAGGAAAGGATGAGAGCGGGGAATAGGAGAGAGCGGAAGGGGAGAGAAAGAGATGGAAGGCGAGAGAGGAAGGGGAGAGAGAGAAGGGAAGAGGAGAGAGAGGGAGAATGGGAGAATCTGAAAAAAAAGGGAAAAGAGAGAGAGAGGAGGGAGGGGAGGGAAGAGAGGGCAGGGGAGAGTGGGGGATGGAAGAGGGCGAGAGATGGGAATGTGAGAGACGGGAAAAGCGAGAAAGCGGAAAAAAGATGTAAAACATGTCAAGCAGAGAGAGAGAGAATGTTGTGAGGGGAGCTTGTTGTTCCAGGGTCAGTCTCAGAGATGTTGAATAATTATAATTAAAGCCCTTGTTAATTCACAGTGAATTTAAATACTGAACTAATTTTGAGTAGGCCTCAGAGAGATTTGAACCCACGACCCCTGGTTTACTACACCAGTGCTCTAACCCCTGAGCTATGCAACCACCTGTTGTGGGCTGTGGGTCATTCCCCAGTTAGTGCTGTGTGTTTGAAGAATGAGGAGGGGTCAGTGAAACGCTCAGATTGTGTCTCATCCCCCAGACTCCTGCCTCCGTCTCTTCAATATTCACTTCTCAACATCGATATATCGGGTCTTTCACGTAGTAAAACATCCCAAGGCAACTCAGTCACAATCTGCCCCAATCTCTCAGTCTCTCTCAATCTCTCTGTGTCTCTGTGTATCTTTCTCAGTCTCTCTCTCTCTGTCTTTCTTTCTCACTCTCTCTCTGTCTCTCTATCACTTTGTCTCTCTGTCTCTCTCTCTCTCTCTCTCACTCACTCTCTCTCTGTTTCTCTCTCTTTTTCAGTCTCTCTCTCTGTCTCTCTATCACTTTCTTTCTGTCGCTCACTGTCTCTCGAGCTGGAAGGGGTTAGAGAGGGGGAAGGGGAAAGTCAGAAGGGAAAGGAGAGAGAGAGAGAGAGAGGGAGGGGAGAGATTGAGGAGTGAGTAGAGAGAGAGGAGCGGAGAGTGGGAAGGGGAGAAAGTGGGGCAAAGGAACAGGGAGAGGGAAGGAGTGAGTGAGGGGGGAAGGCGAGAGAGAGAGAGAGAGAGATGGAGAGAGGAGCGTGTCAGTAGTTGTTATTACATCGATAGTCCACTAGGTGGGGGTCTATTAGAGGAAGAGAGAGGGAACGGGAGAGTGAGGGGAAGCAGTGAGAGAGAGGGAAGGGGAGAGTGAGGGGAAGGAGTGAGAGAGAGGGAAGGGGAGAGTGAGGTGAAGGAGTGAGAGAGAGGGAAGGGGAGAGTGAGGGGAAGGAGTGAGAGAGAGGGAAGGGGAGAGTGAGGTGAAGGAGTGAGAGAGAGGGAAGGAGAGAATGAGAGGAAGGAGTGAGAGAGAGGGAAGGGGAGAGTGAGGGGAAGGAGTGAGAGAGAGGGATGGGGAGAGTGAGAGGAAGGAGTGAGAGAGAGGGAAGGGGAGAGTGAGGGGAAGGAGTGAGAGAGAGGGAAGGGGAGAGTGAGAGGAAGGAGTGAGAGAGAGTGGGGAGCGGAAAGAGAGGGAAGGGGAGAGAGAGTGGGGGGAAGGTGAAAGAGTTGTTGAGAGGAGTGATGGGGAAGGAGTGAGAGAGAGAGAGGGGAAGCGGAGAGAAAGAGTGGGGAAGGAGAGGGAAAGAGAGGGGAAGGGAAAAGAGAAAGTTGGGAATGTGAAAGAGCGGGAGGGGAAGGGGAGAGGGTGGGAGCAGGGGGAAACCTGAAAAGAAATGGAAAAGAAAGAGAGAGAGAAGAGGGAAGGGAGGGAGGGGACGAAAGAGAGGGAGGAAGCAGAGGAAAGCGGAGAGTGAAAAGCGGAGAGAGGGGGACGGAGAGACAGTGAGGGGAGAGGGTTAGAGAGGGGAATGAGTGAGTGTAATGTCTGTAAGCTTGTAATGTTTGTCGCTCCACACTGTGAATGTGGACATATTGTGTACTGCAACTGCAGAGTTAATAATTAAACTGAACCAGGCAGATTTCCGGAGGCTTCCGAGAGAGCTGCCTGCCTTGTTAGGAGCTGTGTGTGCTGTGCTCTGTGAATATATCACAGTGAGAGACGGGGAAAGCGAGATAGTGGGAAAGGGAGAGAGGTAGGAAGGAGTGAGAGAGAGTTGGAAATGGGAGACAGGGAGGAAGAGAGAGTGGAAGGGGGGAGAGAGAGGGGGAGGGGAAAGAGAGGGAGGGGACAGAGAGAGGGGGAAGGAGAGAGATAGAGAGAGAGGAAAGGATAAGAGAGTGGAATAGGAGAGAGCGGAAGGGGAGAGAAAGAGATGGAAGGCGAGAGAGGAAGGGGAGATGGAAGGCGAGAGAGGAAGGGGAGAGAGAGAAGGGAAGAGGAGAGAGGGAGGGATAGAGAGAGAAAGGAAGGGGAGAGAGAGGGAGAATGGGAGAATCTGAAAAAAAAGGGAAAAGAGAGAGAGAGGAGGGAGGGGAGGGAAGAGAGAGCAGGGGAGAGTGGGGGATGGAAGAGGGCGAGAGATGGGAATGTGAGAGACGGGAAAAGCGAGAAAGCGGAAAAAAGATGTAAAATATGTCAAGCAGAGAGTGAGAGAATGTTGTGAGGGGAGCCTGTTGTTGCAGGGTCAGTCTCAGAGATGTTGAATATTTATAATTAAAGCCCTTGTTAATTGACAGTGAATTTAAATACTGAACTAATTTTGAGTAGGCCCCAGTGAGATTTGAACCCATGACCCCTGGTTTACTAGACCAGTGCTCTAACCCCTGAGCTATGGGTCATTCCCCAGTTAGTGCTTTGTGTTTGAAGAATGAGGAGGGGTCAGTGAAACGCTCAGATTGTGTCTCATCCCCCAGACTCCTGCCTCCGTCTCTTCAATATTCACCTCTCAACATCGATATATCGGGTCTTTCACGTAGTAAAACATCCCAAGGCAACTCAGTCACACTCTGCCTCAATCTCTCTGTCTCTCTGTGTCTCTGTGTATCTTTCTCAGTCTCTCTCTCTCTCTCTCTGTCTTCCTTTCTCACTCTCTCTCTGCCTCAATCTCTCTGTGTCTCTGTGTATTTTTCTCAGTCTCTCTCTCTCTGTCTTTCTTTCTCACTCTCTCTCTGTCTCTCAATCACTTTGTCTCTCTGTCTCTCTCTCTCTCTCTCTCACTCACTCTCTCTCTGTTTCTCTCTCTTTTTCAGTCTCTCTCCCTGTCTCTCTATCACTTTCTCTCTGTCGCTCACTGTCTCTCGAGCCGGAAGGGGTTAGAGAGGGGGAAGAGGAAAGTCAGAAGGGAAAGGAGAGAGAGAGAGAGAGAGAGGGAGGGGAGAGATTGAGGAGTGAGTAGAGAGAGGAGCGGAGAGTGGGAAGGGGAGAAAGTGAGGGAAAGGAACAGGGAGAGGGAAGGAGTGAGTGAGGGGGAAGGCGAGAGAGAGAGAGAGAGAGATGAAGAGAGAGGAGCGTGTCGGTAGTTGTTATTACATCGATAGTCCACTAGGTGGGGGTCTATTAGAGGAAGAGAGAGGGAAGGGGAGAGTGAGGGGAAGGAGTGAGAGAGAGGGAGGGGAGAGTGAGGGGAAGGAGTGAGAGAGAGGGAAGGGGAGAGTGAGGGGAAGGAGTGAGAGAGAGGGAAGGGGAGAGTGAGGGGAAGGAGTGAGAGAGAGGGAAGGGGAGAGTGAGAGGAAGGAGTGAGAGAGAGGGAAGGGGAGAGTGAGGGGAAGGAGTGAGAGAGAGGGAAGGGGAGAGTGAGAGGAAGGAGTGAGAGAAAGGGAAGAGGTGAGTGAAGGAAAGGAGTGAGAGAGAAGGAAAGGGAGAGTGAGGGGAAGGAGTGAGAGAGAGGTAAGGGGAGAGTGAGGGGAAGGAGTGAGAGAGAGAGAAGCAGAGAGTGGGGGAAGGAGTGAGAGAGAGGGAAGGGGAGAGTGAGGGGAAGGAGAGAGAGAGAGGGAAGGGGAGAGTGAGGGGAAGGAGTGAGAGAGAGGGAAGGGGAGAGTGAAGGGAAGGTGTGAGAGAGAAGGAAGGGGAGAGTGAGGGGAAGGAGTGAGAGAGAGGGAAGGGGAGAGTGAGGGGAAGGAGTGAGAGAGAGGGAAGGGGAGAGTGAGGGGAAGGAGTGAGAGAGAGGGAGGAGGAGAGTGAGGGGAAGGAGTGAGAGAGAGACGGGGAAGAGGAGAGACAGAGGGAACAACAACAATAATGTGTATTTATATAGTGCCTTTAACGTAGTGAAACGTCCCAAGGTGCTCCACAGGAGGATTATGGGATAAAAATTTGACACCGAACCACAAAAGTAGAAATTAGCGCAGGTGAAGAGGTTGGTTTTAAGGAGCATCTTGAAGGAGGAAAGAGAGGTAGAGAGGTGGAGAGGTTTAGGGAGGGAGTTCTAGAGCTTGGGGCCCAGACAACAGAAGGCAAGGCCACCGATGGTGGAGCGATTATAATCAGGGATGGTCAAGAGTGCAGAATTAGAGGAGTGCAGACATCTCGGGGGGTTGTGGGGCTGGAGGGAATTACAGAGATAGTGAGGGGTGTCGGGCTGGAGGAGGTTACAGAGATAGGGAGGGGTGTAGGGGCCATGGAGGGATTTGTATACAAGGAAGAGAATTTTGAAATCGAGGCGTTGCTTAACCGGGAGCCAATGTAGGTCAGCGAGCACAGGGGGTGATGGGTGAGTGGGACTGGGTGTGAGTTTGGACACAGGGTCAGTGAGCACAGTGGGTGATGGGTGAGTGGGACTCGGTTTGAGTTAGGACACGGGGGCAGCGAGCACAGGGGGTGATGGGTGAGTGGGACTCGGTGCGAGTTAGGACACGGGGCAGTGAGCACAGGGGGTGATGGGTGAGCGGGACTCGGTGCGAGTTAGGACACGGGGGCAGCGAGCACAGGGGGTGATGGGTGAGTGGGACTGGGTGTGAGTTAGGACACGGGGGCAGTGAGCACAGGGGGTGATGGGTGAGTGGGACTCGGTGCGAGTTAGGACACGGGGCAGTGAGCACAGTGGGTGATGGGTGAGTGGGACTCGGTGCGAGTTAGGTCATGGGGGCAGTGAGCACAGGGGGTGATGGGTGAGTGGGACTGGGTGCAAGTTAGGACATGGGGCAGCCAAATTTTGGATCACCTCTAGTTTACGACGGGTAGAATGTGGGAAGGAGTGAGAGAGAGAATCAGAGAATCATAAACATTTACAGCACGGGAGGAGGCCATTCGGCCCATCGTGTCCACACCGGCCGACCAAGAGCTACCCAGCCTAATCCCACTTTCCAGCTCTCGGTCCGTAGCCCTGTAGGTTACGACACTTCAAGTGTACATCCAAGTACTTTTTAAATGTGGTGAGGGTTTCTGCCTCTACCACCCTTTCAGGCCGTGAGTTCCAGACCCCCACCATCCTCTGGGTGAAGACATTTCCCCTCAAATCCCCTCTAAACCTCCCCACAATTACTTTAAATCTGTGCCCCCTGGTTATTGACCTCTCTGCTAAGGGGAAATAGGTCCTTCCTATCCACTCTATCCAGGCCCCTCATAATTTTATACACCTCAATTAAATCTTCCCTCAGCCTCCTCTGTTCCGAGGAAAACAACCCCAGCCTATCCAATCTTTCCTCATGGCTAAAGTTTTCCAGTCCCGGCAACATCCTGGTAAATCTCCTCTGCACCCTCTCCAGTGCAATCACATCCTTCCTGTAATGTGGTGACCAGAACTGCACGCAGTACTCCAGCTGTGGCCTAACCAGTGTTGTGTACAGTTCGAGCGTAACCACAGGGCGGGGGTAAGGTGTGCATTTAATAAATTTGGTGAATTTACAGAGTGCCCTCCGAGGGTCAAACCGATGTGGCCGTGGGATTCATTATTTGTGGAAAATCCCAACTGGATCATCTTGTGTCCATTGCCGCATCTTGAGCCTAAAACCAGCGAAGGCAGGAACTGGGAAATGTCAGGATATCGCAGGAAGGATGTGATTGTACTGGAGAGGGTGCAGAGGAGATTTACCAGGATGTTGGCGGGACTGGAGAATTTTAGCGACGAGGGAAGATTGGATCGGCTGGGGTTGTTTTCTTTGGAACAGAGGAGGCTGAGGGGAGACCTCCATTCCTTCACCCAGAGGGTGGTGGGGGTCTGGAACTCACGGCCTGAAAGGGTGGTAGAGGCAGAAACCCTCACCACATTTAAAAGGTACTTGGATGTGCACTTGAAGTGCCGTAAGCTACAGGGCTACGCACCGAGAGCTGGAAAGTGGGATCAGGCTGGGATCATATCATCATCATCGGCAGTCCCTCGGAATCGAGGAAGACTTGCTCCCACTCGTAACATGAGTCCTGAGGTGACTGAAATGGTCACCTTCCGTGCTGTAAGTTTCTATGAGTCGGTGATATATCGGTGTCTCTGAGACTGGATGTGGAAAAGGTGGGATACAGACTGGGGGTGGGAAGTGAAAGTACTGTGGGCAGATTATAAAGTGCGGAGTGAGTGGTTCCTGTTGATGGTGTCGGCCTGTCGCCGATTGACGGTCAATTCAGTAACAGAAGCCAAAATTGAATAGGCCCCAGTGAGATTTGGTGCAAAGGTAAAGCGGAGGGACGCTGAGAAGTCCAGGAACCCACTGCGTTCCAATAAGTTGTTTGCAACTGTGGAACCCATGTGAGCGTTCTTTCGCGGCCAATGATGTACTATCATATGGGGTCGGGGGTACGTTAAAACAAGCCAAAGTAGCGGGTGAACACCAACCGGTCGTATATGTATCTGACAAAGTACTTGTAGCAAGTGATGTGTTACCACACGAGGTCGGGAGTGTTGTACACCAAACCAAAGTAGCGGGCGAGCCCCAACCGGTTGTACATGTATCCTGTAAGTTACCCAAGGCAGTAGCCTGCGTTCATGGGGCAAAAGAGAGGCACCAACGAGGGTCCCAATATGTGCCCGAGTCAGACAAGCTGCCCATCCCACAGTTTTGGGAGAGCAGAGGCAGCATTATCAAGGCTTTGTTTGGAATATGTCTAACACTGTGTGTGCTCTGTAACATGATCCGCCACGGGCCAGGCACTGAGAATGGCGCTGATGCCCTCAGTTGACCAACCTTGCCCACCCCCCGGGGTGGAAACGGCGCAGCCCACAGACCTGCTCGTTGTTACGGAAGTGCGAGAAAGCGATGGGTCCACCGTAAGGGCCCCCTCAGTTTAGGCCCTGGACCAGCCAGGGTCCCACATTACCGCCTGCTCACGGCGAACCGCCAGACGGGAGTGTTGCAGCTTATCCGTCGCAAAGACGTAATGCTCATCCCATCAGATTGCCCCCCCCCCCTGTGGGGCAAACCCTGCAACGTGTTACAAAGAAAGGCAGGGAGGCTACACACAGTCGGTGGTGCGGGAACCTCCGTACTACGGCCCAGGATCCACGGGGGACCACACGGCCTCCCGCTACCACTGAAAGTCTCAGGGCCGTATCGGCCCATCCTGGGCTCTCCAGGCCTTAGGGCCAGCGACAATAGTCCGCAGCGGGCAGCCCAGATCACCAAGCCGAGCACCACACGTGTCGCGGTAGACTCCCTACAGACCCCGGCTGTCCCGGGTTGCTACGCAGTCACCGGACAGAGTCGCTCAGGACCGAGCCTTCCGCCTGCTATCAGCAGAGAATGCACCACGATCGTACGGCCCCCCTCCACGCCACATCAGAATAAGTGACGTGGACAATATTCAGGGCCCCCAGATGGGGCCGAGAGCACTGTGTGAGACAAAGAGGGGAATGGAGTGTGTGTGTGTGTGTGATGAAAATGGAGTGTTTGGTTGTGAAACCATGTACTGAGCAAACGCAGAAAGCGTTTGGACCAGACCAGACTGCAAACTATCGATAAGCAGGCCACCATTGTGAAAGGACCTGGCCACGTCTGTCCCATCACACCAGGCACTCGGCCGGGCAGCAACGTTCCGACCAACTCACCCAGGCCAGGAATTCAAATCAGGTGATCGACCCGGGGACACAGGGCGTCATATCGCCTCAACTTGCAAATAACTGGTACATGAGCCTTTGGAGGGGGCGGGGGGGGGGAGTGATGTTATGTATGCACCTAAACCTCACCAATATGTCAGACTTGCCACTAGGGGGCACACCTGTGGGAGGCCTAAGGGTCACTTGTGCACCCTGGGACAAGCAGGTACATAAGGTGATCCACCATGCTGCTTCCCCACTCTGGGGTCTCAATAAAGAGACCAAGGTCACAATAGTTTCAGCTTACGATACGGTCCCGTGGATTTATTCTGAACATAACAGTGATGGGGAGGGCAGAGAGAGATTTGGAAGGGGAAGAGAGAGTGTGAGGGAGACAAGGAGAGGAGAGGGGAGCCTGTTGTTCCTGGGTCGGTCTCAGAGCTGGTTAATATTTATAATTAAAGCCCTTGTTAATTGACGGTGAATTTAATAAATAAGTGGATCTTGAGGAGGCCCCAATGAGATTTGAACTCACGACCCCTGGTTTACTAGACCAGTGCTCTAACCCCTGAGCTATGGAGCCACCTGCTCTGGGAAAGACAGGGGAAGGAGCAGGAAAGAGAGGGTAAGGGAAAAGAGAGGGTGGAAGGAGTGAGAGAGAGGGGGAAGGGGAGACAGAGAAGGAAGGAGTGAGAGAGAGGGGGAAGGAGGGGGAAGAGGAAGAGAGGGAGGGAAAGGAGTGAGAGGGGGAAAGGGGAGAGAGTGTGTGGAAGGGAGGGAGAGAGTGTGGAAGGGAGGGAGAGAGTAGAAGGAGTGAGAAAGGGAGGGGAGGGGAAGAGAGGGGAGGAGGAGTGAGAGAGAGAGGGGAAGTGGAGAGAGAGTGGAAGGAGTGAGAGAGGGGGAAGGGGAGAGAGATGGGGATAGGAGAAATAGGAACGAGAAAGAGAGGGAGAAGGGGAGAATCTGAAAAGAAAGGGAAAAGGGAGAGACAGAGGAGGTAGGGGAGGAGAGAGAGGGGAGGAGAGAGGGAAAGGGAGAGTGAAAAGGCAGAACGGGAGGGGGAGAGAGGGTGGAGAGAGTGGGTAGGGGTATGAGGGGGAGGGGAGAGAGAGGGAAGATAGAGGAGGAAGGAGAGAGAGGGAAGGAGTGCGCGGTGAATAAAAGTGAGAGAGAAGGGGAGAGAGGGGAAGTGGAGAGTGAGAAAAGGGAAGGGTTAGAGAGAGGCGGGAAGGGGAAGGTGATCGTGGAGGAGTGGGAAAGAGAAGTGAAGGGGAAAGGGAGAGAGAAAGAGTGGCGAGGGGAAAGAGAGGGGACGGAGAGAGAGAGAGTGAAAGGGTGGGGGAGAGAGGGGGAGGGGAGTCTGTGAGGGACGGGGAAAGTTCAATAGCGGGAAAAAGATGCAGAACGGGAAGGGAGAGCGATATCACTGGAGACAAAAGGAGATTGTTGCTCCAGGGTCAGTCTCAAAGCTGTTTAATAGCCTTGTTAATTGAGGCTGAATTTAAATATTGAGTTAACTTTGAGGAGGCCCCATTGAGATTTGAACTCATGACCGCTGGTTTACAAGACCAGTGCTCTAACCCCTGAGCTATGGAGCCTCCTGTTTGAGGAGTTACAGGGGAAGGAACAGGAAAGAGAGGGGAAGGGAAAAGAGAGCGTGGAAGGAGTGAGAGAGATGGGGAAGGGGAAAGAGAGGAAGGGGAGAGAGAGGAAGACGGAGTGAGAGAGAGAGGAATGGGAGAGAAGGAGAGGGGGAGGGGAGAGACGGGAAGGGGAGAGAGATGGGAAGACGAGAGAGGGAGGGGGCAGGGGAGAGAGAAAGGAAGGGGAGACAGAGAGGGCGAAGGGGAGAATCGGAAAAGAATGGTAAAGAGAGAGAGTGGAGGGAGGGGAGGGACGAGAGTGGAAGGGGAGAGGGAGAGTGAAAGGGAGAGTGAAAAAGCAGAGGGGGAAGGGGAGAGAGGGGGGAGAGAGGGGGAGAGGAGAGAGAGGCAAGATAGAGGAGGGAGGAGAGAGAGGGGAAGGAGTGGGGGGAGAATGACAGGAGAGAGGAAAGGGGAGAGAGAGAGAGGGAGGGGAAGGGGAGTGAGCGAGGGGAATGGTAATGTGGGAGGGGAAGGGGAGAGAGAGAGGGGGAGGGGGAAAGAGTGGGGATGAAGAGATAGAGTTAAGGGGGGGAGAGAGAGCGGAAGGACTGAGAGAGGGAAGGGGAGAGAGAAGAATAGATGGTTCTGTTGTGTATCTGTAAAGCATGCACTCCCATCTTCCACCACCAGGGAGCACATCCCCTGAAGTCCCAAGGGATCCCAGCATCCCTTGGGAGCACTGTGTATAAGCCGGGCCCTAAGGCCTGTTCCTCACTCTGGAGTGTCTTAATAAAGACTGAGGTCACTGTTACTTTAACCTCCCTGTGTGCAGTCTCATCTGTGTTAGGAACACAACAGGTTCATTCTCTGGTTACCAACCAGTAACTAGTGGTGTGCCGCAGGGATCAGTGCTGGGACCCCAACTATTTACAATCTATATTAACGACTTGGAAGAAGGGACTGAGTGTAACGTAGACAAGTTTGCTGACGATACAAAGATGGGAGGAAAAGCAATGTGTGAGGAGGACACAAAAAATCTGCAAAAGGACATAGACAGGCTAAGTGAGTGGGCAAAAATTTGTCAGATGGAGTATAATGTTGGAAAGTGTGAGGTCATGCACTTGGGCAGAAAAAAATCAAAGGGCAAGTTATTATTTAAATGGAGAACGATCGCAAAGTGCCGCAGTACAGCGGGACCTGGGGGTACTTGTGCATGAAACACAAAAGGTTAGTGTGCAGGTACAGCAAGTGATCAGGAAGGCCAATGGTATCTTGGCCTTTATTGCAAAGGGGATGGAGTATAAAAGCAGGGAAGTCTTGCTACAGTTATACAGGGTATTGGTGAGGCCACACCTGGAGTACTGCGTGCAGTTTTGGTCTCCATATTTACGAAAGGATATACTTGCTTTGGAGGCAGTTCAGAGAAGGTTCACTCGGTTTATTCCGGGGATGAGGGGGGTTGACTTATGAGGAAAGGTTGAGGAGGTTGGGCCTCTACTCATTGGAATTCAGAAGAAGGAGAGGTGATCTTATCGAAACGTATAAGATTATGAGGGGGCTTGACAAGGTGGATGCAGAGAGGATGTTTCCACTGATGGGGGAGACTAGAACTAGGGGGCATGGTCTTAGAATAAGGGGCCGCCCATTTAAAACTGAGATGAGGAGGAATTTCTTCTCTCAGAGGGTTGTAAATCTGTGGAATTCGCTGCCTCAGAGAGCTGTGGAAGCTGGGACATTGAATACATTTAAGACAGAGATAGACAGTTTCTTAACCGACAAGGGAATAAAGGGGCGGGCAGGGAAGTGGAGCTGAGTCCATGATGGTATTAAATGGCGGAGCAGGCTCGATGGGCCGTATGACCTACTCCTGCTCCTATTTCTTATGTTCTTATGTTTTTATCGTAGAATCTGAAAAGAAAGGGAGAAGAGACACAAAGAGTGGGTAGGGGAGAGGGTGACAGAGAGGAATGAGTGAGAGACTGGGGAAAAAAGGTTACAATGGGAAGGGAGGAGAGAGTGTAAGAGACGGGGAAGTGTAGACAGGGAGTCTGTTGTTTCAGGGTCGGTCTTTGAGCTGTTCAATTTTTATAATTAAAGTCCTTGTTAATTGACAGTGAACTTAAATACTGAGCTAATTTTGAGTAGGTCCCAGTGAGATTTGAACCCACGACCCCAGGTTTACTAGACCAGTGCTCTAACCCCTGAGCTATGGAGCCACCTGTTTTGTGAAAAGACAAGGGGAAGGAGCAGGAAAGGGAGGGGAAGGGAAAAGAGAGAATGGAAGGAGTGAGAGAGAGGGGGAAGGGGAGAGTAAGAGATGGAAGGGGAGAGGGGGGAAGGGGAGAGAGATGGGAAGGCAAGAGAGGGAGGAGGCAAGGGAGAGAGAAAGGAAGGGGAGAGAGAGGGAGAACGGGAGATTCTGAAAAGAAAGGGAAAAGAGAGCGAGAGAGGAAGGAGGGGAGGGAGGGAAGTGGAGAGTGAAAAGGCGAGGGGAAAGGGAGAGAGGGTGGAGAGACTGGGTCAGCGAAAGAGACACAATGAGAGAGTGGATAGCTGAGAGAGAGGGTGAGGCGATGGAGGGGGGAGAGGGGAATGAGTGAGAGCTGGGAAAGCGAGATCGTGGGAAAAAGATGTAGAACAGGTCATGATGGGGAAGAGAGAGACAGGAGTCTGTTGTTCCAGGGTTGGTCTCAGAGCTGTTGAATATTTATAATTAAACCCCTTGTTAATTGACAGTAAATTTAAACAATGAGCTAATTTTGAGTAGGCCCCATTGAGATTTGAACCCACGACCCCTGGTTTACTAGACCAGTGCTCTAACCCCTGACCTATGGAGCCACCTGCCCTGGGCTGTGGGTCATTCCCCAGTTAGTGCTGTGTGTTTGAAGAATAAGGAGGGGTCAGTGAAACGCTCAGATTGTGTCTCATCCCCCAGACTCCTGCCTCCGTCTCTTCAATGTTCGCCTCTCAACATCGATATATCGGGTCTTTCACGTAGTAAAACATCCCAAGGCAACTCAGTCACACTCTGCCCCAATCTCTCTGTCTCTCAGTCTCTCTGTGTCTCTGTGTATCTTTCTCAGTCTCTCTCTCTCTCTCTGTCTTCCTTTCTCACTCTCTCTCTGCCTCAATCTCTCTTTGTCTCTGTGTATTTTTCTCAGTCTCTCTCTCTCTGTCTTTCTTTCTCACTCTCTCTCTGTCTCTCTATCACTTTGTCTCTCTGTCTCTCTCTCTCTCACTCACTCACTCTCGCTCTGTTTCTCTCTCTTTCTCAGTCTCTCTCTCTGTCTCTCAATCACTTTCTCTCTGTCGCTCACTGTCTCTCGAGCTGGAAGGGGTTAGAGGGGGGAAGGGGAAAGTCAGAAGGGAAAGGAGAGAGAGGGAGGGAGGGGAGAGATTGAGGAGTGAGTGGAGAGAGAGGAGCGGAGAGTGGGAAGGGGAGAAAGCGGGGGAAAGGAACAGGGAGAGGGAAGGAGAGAGTGAGGGGGGAAGGCGAGAGAGAGAGAGAGAGAGATGGAGAGAGAGAGGAGCGTGTCAGTAGTTGTTATTACATCGATAGTCCACTAGGTGGGGCTCTATTAGAGGAAGAGAGAGGGAAGGGGAGAGAGAGGTGAAGGAGTGAGAGAGAGGGAAGGGGAGAGTGATGGGAAGGAGTGAGAGAGAGGGAAGGGGAGAGTGAGGGGAAGGAGTGAGAGAGAGGGAAGGGGAGAGTGAGGGGAAGGAGTGAGAGAGAGGGAAGGGGATGGAGTGAGAGAGAGGGAAGGGGAGAGTGAGGGGAAGGAGTGAGAGAGAGACGGGGAAGAGGAGAGACAGAGGGAACACCAACAATAATGTATATTTATATAGCGCCTTTAACGTAGTGAAACGTCCCAAGGTGCTCCACAGGAGGATTATGGGATAAAAATTTGACACCGAGCCACAAAAGTAGAAATTAGCGCAGGTGAAGAGGTCGGTTTTAAGGAGAGTCTTGAAGGAGGAAAGAGAGGTAGAGAGGCGGAGAGGTTTCGGGAGGGAGTTCCAGAGCTTGGGGCCCAGGCAACAGAAGGCACGGCCACTGATGGTGGAGCGATTATAATCAGGGATGGTCATGAGAGCAGATATAGAGGAGTGCAGACATCTCGGGGGGTTGTGGGGCTGGAGATTACAGAGATAGGGAGGGGTGTAGGGGCTGGAGGAGGTTACAGAGATAGGGAGGGGTGTAGGGGCTGGAGATTACAGAGATAGGGAGGGTGTAGGGGCTGGAGGAGGTTACAGAGATAGGGAGGGGTGTAGGAACTGGAGGAGGTTATAGAGATAGGGAGGGTGTAGGGGCTGGAGGAGGATACAGAGATAGGGAGGGGAGTAGGGGCTGGAGGAGGTTACAGAGATAGGGAGGGGTGTAGGGGCTGGAGGAGGTTACAGAGATAGGGAGGGGTGTAGGGGCTGGAGGAGGTTACAGAGATAGGGAGGTGCGAGCGTCATGGAGGGATTTGTAAACAAGGATGAGAATTTTGAAATCGAGGTGTTGCTTAACCGGGAGCCAATGTAGGGCAGAGAGCACAGGGGGTGATGGGTGAGCAGGACTGGGTGTGAGTTAGGACACGGGGGCAGTGAGCACAGGGGGTGATGGGTGAGTGGGACTCGGTGCGAGTTAGGACACGGGGGCAGTGAGCACAGGGGGTGATGGGTGAGTGGGACTTGGTGCGAGTTAGGACACGGGGCAGTGAACACAGGGGGTGATGGGTGAGCGGGACTGGGTGTGAGTTAGGACACGGGGCAGTGAACACAGTGGGTGATGGGTGAGCGGGACTGGGTGCGAGTTAGGACACGGGATCAGCCAAGTTTTGGATCATCTCTGGTTTATATTGGGTAGAATGTGGGAAGAATTGAGAGACAGGGGGAAGGGGAATGAGAGGTGGGGAGCGGAAGGGGGAGAGAGAGAGACAGGAAAGGATAGAGAGTGGGTGTGGCAAGGGAGGGGGGAGACGGGCAAAGAGAGATCGCGGGAAAGGGGGTAAAAGATGCAGAATGGGGGTCGGCAGAGAGAGATTTGGATGGAGAGAAAGTGTAATTGAGACGACAACCTGTTGTTCCAGGGTCGGTATCAGAGCAGTTTAATATTTATAATTAAAGCCCTTGTTAATTGACGGTGAATTTAAATACTGACCTAATTTTGAGTATGCCCCAGTGAGATTTGAACCCACGACCCTGATTTACTAGACCAGTGTTCGAACCCCTGAGCTATGGAACCACTTGTTTTGGGAAACGCAGGGTAAGGAGCAGGAAAGAGAGGGGAAGGGAAAAGAGAGAGTGGAAGGAGTGAGAGAGAGGGGGAAGGGGAAATAGAGGGAGAGGGAAGGGTGGCGATGGAGTGAGTGAGAGAGGATAATGGATGAGAGCGGAAGGGGAGAGTAAGTGATGGAAGGGAAGAAAGGGGAAGGGGAGAGGGGGGAAGGGGAGAGAGATGGGAAGGCAAGAGAGGGAGGAGGCAAGGGAGAGAGAAAGGAAGGGGATAGAGAGGGAGAACGGGAGACTCTGAAAAGAAAGGGAAAAGAGAGCGAGAGAGGAAGGAGGGGAGGGTGGGAGGTGGAGAGTGAAAAGGTGAGGGGAAGGGGAGAGAGGGTGGAGAGACTGGGTTGGCGAAAGAGACAGAGTAAGCGGAGAGAGGGGGTGAGAGAGTGGATAGCGGAGAGAGAGGGTGAGGCGAGGGAGGGGGAAAGGGGGAGAAGGGAATGAGTGAGAGACGGGAAAGCGATAAAAAGGTGTAGAACGGGTCGTGATGAGGAAGGGAGAGTCAGAGACACAAGAAGGAGGAGAGAGGGGGGACCCTGTTGTTGCAGGGACAGTCTTGGAGCTGTTTGATATTTATAATTAAAGCCCTTGTTAATTGACAGTGAATTTAAATACTGAGCTAATTTTGAGTAGGCCCCAGTGAGATTTGAACCCACGACCCCTGGTTTATTAGACCAGTGCTCTAACCCCAGAGCTATGGAACCACCTGCCCTGGGCTGTGGGTCATTCCCCAGTTAGTGCTGTGTGTTTGAAGAATGAGGAGGGGTCAGTGAAACGCTCAGATTGTGTCTCATCCCCCAGACTCCTGCCTCCGTCTCTTCAATATTCGCCTCTCAACATCGATATATCGGGTCTTTCACGTAGTAAAACATCCCAAGGCAACTCAGTCACACTCTGTCCCAATCTCTCAGTCTCTCTCTGTCTCACTGTCTCTGTCTCTTTCTTTCTGTCTCTCACCTTCTCACTCTGTCCCTCGAGGGGAGAGGGTAGAGCGGGGAAAGGGGAGAGAGAGGGAGAAGGGGAGTGAGAGGGGGGATGGGAGAGATTGGGAGGGGGAGAGTCTGATGGGAAAGGGGAGAGCGAGAGCGAGGGAATAAAAGGGAGGATGGAGGGGAGTGGAGACTGTGGAGGGGAGAGAGAAGGTGAGGGAGAGGAGAGAGAGAGGAGGGGAGAAAATGAAAAGGGAGAGGGGAAGGAGTGAGCGAGAGGGGAATGGGAGAGAGAGAGAGGGAAGGCGAGAGCGAGAGAGGGGAGGGGAAAGAGAGGGAAGGGGAGAGAGAGTGGGGGGAAGGTGAAAGAGATGTTGAGAGGAGTGATGGGGAAGGAGTGAGAGAGAGAGGGGAAGGGGAGAGAAAGAGTGGGGAAGGAGAGGGAAAGAGAGGGGAAGGGAAAAGAGAAAGTTGGGAATGTGAAAGAGCGGGAGGGGAAGGGGAGAGAGTGGGAGAAGGGGGAAACCTGAAAAGAAATGGAAAAGAGAGAGAGAGAGAGGAGAGAGGGGAGGGAGGGGACGAAAGAGAGGGAGGAAGGAGAGGGAAGCGGAGAGTGAAAAGCGGAGAGAGGGGGAAGGAGAGACAGTGAGGGGAGAGGGTTAGAGAGGAGAATGAGTGAGTGTAATGTCTGTAAGCTTGTAATGTTTGTAGATCCACACTGTGGATGTGGACATATTGTGTACTGCAACTGCAGAGTTAATAATTAAACTGAACCAGGCAGATTTCCGGAGGCTTCCGAGAGAGGAGCTGTGTGTGCTGTGTTCTGTGAATATATCACAGTGAGAGACGGGGAAAGCGAGATAGTGGGAAAGGGAGAGAGGTAGGAAGGAGTGAGAGAGAGTTGGAAATGGGAGACAGGGAGGAAGAGAGAGTGGAAGGGGAGAGAGAGAGGCGGAGGGGAAAGAGAGGGAGGGGACAGAGAGAGGGGGAAGGAGAGAGATAGAGAGAGAGGAAAGGATGAGAGCGGGGAATAGGAGAGAGCGGAAGGGGAGAGAAAGAGATGGAAGGTGAGAGAGGAAGGGGAGAGAGAGAAGGGAAGAGGAGAGAGGGAGGGGAGAGAGAGAAAGAGAGGGAGGGGACAGAGAGAGGGGGAATGGGAGAATCTGAAAAAAAAGGGAAAAGAGAGAGAGAGGAGGGAGGGGAGGGAAGAGAGGGCAGGGGAGAGTGGGAGATGGAAGAGGGTGAGAGATGGGAATGTGAGAGACGGGAAAAGCGAGAAAGCGGAAAAAAGATGTAAAACATGTCAAGCAGAGAGAGAGAGAATGTTGTGAGGGGAGCCTGTTGTTCCAGGGTCAGTCTCAGAGATGTTTAATATTTATAATTAAAGCCCTTGTTAGTTGACACTGTATTTAAATACTGAATTAATAGTGAGTAGAGCCCAGTGAGATTTGAATCCAGAGTCCCTGGTTTACTAGACCAGTGCTCTAACCCCTGAGCTATGCAACCACCTGTTGTGGGCTGTGGGTCATTCCCCAGTTAGTGCTGTGTGTTTGAAGAATGAGGAGGGGTCAGTGAAACGCTCAGATTGTGTCTCATCCCCCAGACTCCTGCCTCCGTCTCTTCAATATTCGCCTCTCAACATCGATATATCGGGTCTTTCACGTAGTAAAACATCCCAAGGCAACTCAGTCACACTCTGCCTCAATCTCTCTGTCTCTCTCAATCTCTCTGTGTCTCTGTGTATCTTTCTCAGTCTCTCTCTCTCTGTCTTTCTTTCTCACTCTCTCTCTGTCTCTCTATCACTTTGTCTCTCTGTCTCTCTCTCTCTCTCTCTCACTCACTCTCTCTCTGTTTCTCTCTCTTTTTCAGTCTCTCTCTCTGTCTCTCTATCACTTTCTTTCTGTCGCTCACTGTCTCTCGAGCTGGAAGGGGTTAGAGAGGGGGAAGGGGAAAGTCAGAAGGGAAAGGAGAGAGAGAGAGAGAGAGGGAGGGGAGAGATTGAGGAGTGAGTAGAGAGAGAGGAGCGGAGAGTGGGAAGGGGAGAAAGTGGGGCAAAGGAACAGGGAGAGGGAAGGAGTGAGTGAGGGGGGAAGGCGAGAGAGAGAGAGAGAGAGATGGAGAGAGGAGCGTGTCAGTAGTTGTTATTACATCGATAGTCCACTAGGTGGGGGTCTATTAGAGGAAGAGAGAGGGAAGGGGAGAGTGAGGGGAAGGAGTGAGAGAGAGGGAAGGGGAGAGTGAGGGGAAGGAGTGAGAGAGAGGGAAGGGGAGAGTGAGGTGAAGGAGTGAGAGAGAGGGAAGGAGAGAATGAGAGGAAGGAGTGAGAGAGAGGGAAGGGGAGAGTGAGGGGAAGGAGTGAGAGAGAGGGATGGGGAGAGTGAGAGGAAGGAGTGAGAGAGAGGGAAGGGGAGAGTGAGGGGAAGGAGTGAGAGAGAGGGAAGGGGAGAGTGAGAGGAAGGAGTGAGAGAGAGTGAAGAGGTGAGTGAAGGAAAGGAGTGAGAGAGAAGGAAAGGGCGAGTGAGGGGAAGGAGTGAGAGGGAGGGAAGGGAAGAGTGAGGGGAAGGAGTGAGAGAGAGAGAAGCAGAGAGTGGGGGAAGGAGTGAGAGAGAGGGAAGGGGAGAGTGAAGGGAAGGTGTGAGAGAGAAGGAAGGGGAGAGTGAGGGGAAGGAGTGGGAGAGAGGGAAGGGGAGAATGAGAGGAAGGAATGAGAGAGAGGGAAGGGGAGAGTGAGGGGAAGGAGTGAGAGAGAGGGAAGGGGAGAGTGAGGGGAAGGAGTGAGAGAGAGGGAAGGGGAGAGTGAGGGGATGGAGTGAGAGAGAGGGAAGGGGAGAGTGAGGGGAAGGAGTGAGAGAGAGGGAAGGGCAGAGTGAGGGGAAGGAGTGAGAGAGAGGGAAGGGGAGAGTGAGGGGAAGGAATGAGAGAGAGGGAAGGGGAGAGTGAGGGGATGGAGTGAGAGAGAGAGACGTGGAGAGTGAGGGGAAGGAGTGAGAGAGAGGGAAGGGGAGATTGAGGGGAAGGAGTGAGAGAGAGGGAAGGGGTGAGTGAGGGGAAGGAGTGAGAGAGAGACGGGGAAGAGGAGAGACAGAGGGAACACCAACAATAATGTGTATTTATATAGCGCCTTTAACGTAGTGAAACGTCCCAAGGTGCTCCACAGGAGGATTATGGGATAAAAATTTGACACCGAACCACAAAAGTAGAAATTAGCGCAGGTGAAGAGGTCGGTTTTAAGGAATGTCTTGAAGGAGGAAAGAGAGGTCGAGAGGCGGAAATGTTTAGGGAGGGAGTTCCAGAGCTTGGGGCCCAGGCAACAGAAGGCCCGGCCACCGATGGTGGAACGATTATAATCAGGGATGGTCAGGAGGGCAGAATTAGAGTAGTGCAGACATCTCGGGGGGTTGTGGGGCTGGAGGGAATTCCAGAGATAGTGAGGGGTTGTGGGGCTGGAGGAGGTTACAGAGATAGGGAGGGGTGTAGGGGCCATGGAGGGATTTGTAAACAAGGATGAGAATTTTGAAATCGAGGCGTTGCTTAACCGGGAGCCAATGTAGGTCAGTGAGCACAGTGGGTGATGGGTAAGTGGGACTGGGAGCGAGTTAGGACACGGGGGCAGTGAGCACAGGGGGTGATGGGTGAGCGGGACTGGGTGTGAGTTAGGACACGGGGGCAGTGAGCACAGCTGGTGATGGGTGAGCGGGACTCGGTGCGAGTTAGGACACGGGGCAGCGAGCACAGGGGGTGATGGGTGAGCGGGACTGGGTGCGAGTTAGGACACGGGGCAGCGAGCACAGAGGGTGATGGGTGAGTGGGACTCGGTGCGAGTTAGGACACAGGGCAGCGAGCACAGGGGGTGATGGGTGAGTGGGGCTCGGTGCGAGTTAGGACATGGGGCAGTGAGCACAGGGGGTGATGGGTGAGTGGGACTCGGTGCGAGTTAGGACACGGGGCAGCGAGCACAGGGGGTGATGGGTGAGCGGGACTGGGTGCGAGTTAGGACACGGGGCAGCGAGCACAGAGGGTGATGGGTGAGTGGGACTCGGTGCGAGTTAGGACACAGGGCAGCGAGCACAGGGGGTGATGGGTGAGTGGGGCTCGGTGCGAGTTAGGACACGGGGCAGTGAGCACAGGGGGTGATGGGTGAGTGGGACTCGGTGCGAGTTAGGACACGGGGGCAGTGAGCACAGCTGGTGATGGGTGAGTGGGACTCGGTGCGAGTTAGGACACGGGGCAGCGAGCACAGGGGGTGATGGGTGAGTGGGGCTCGGTGCGAGTTAGGACACGGGGCAGTGAGCACAGGGGGTGATGGGTGAGTGGGACTCGGTGCGAGTTAGGACACGGGGCAGCGAGCACAGGGGGTGATGGGTGATGGGACTCGGTGCGAGTTAGGATACGGTGTCAGTGAGCACAGGGGGTGATGGGTGAGTGGGACTCGGTGCGAGTTAGGACACAGGGCAGCGAACACAGGGGGTGATGGGTGAGTGGGGCTCGGTGCGAGTTAGGACACGGGGCAGTGAGCACAGGGGGTGATGGGTGAGTGGGACTCGGTGCGAGTTAGGACACGGGGCAGCGAGCACAGGGGGTGATGGGTGAGTGGGACTCGGTGCGAGTTAGGATACGGTGTCAGTGAGCACAGGGGGTGATGGGTGAGCGGGACTAGGTGTGAGTTAGGACATGGGTCAGTGAGCACAGGGGGTGATGGGTGAGCAGGACTTGGTGCGAGTTAGGACATGGGTCAGTGAGCACAGGGGGTGATGGGTGAGCGGGACTCGGTGCGAGTTAGGACATGGGGCAGCGAGCACAGGGGGTGATGGGTGAGTGGGACTGGGTGCGAGTTAGGACACGGGGCAGTGAGCACAGGGGGTGATGGGTGAGTGGGACTCGGTGCGAGTTAGGACACGGGGCAGCCGAGTTTTGGATCACCTGTAGTTTACGACGGGTAGAATGTGGGAAGGAGTGAGAGAGAGAATCAGTGAATCATAAACATTTACAGCATGGAAGGAGGACATTCCGGCCCATCGTGTCCACACCGGCCGACCAAGAGCTACCCAGCCTAATCCCACTTTCCAGCTCTGGGTCCGTAGCCCTGTAGGATACGGCACTTCAAGTGTACATCCAAGTACTTTTTAAATTTGGTGAGGGTTTCTGCCTCTACCACCCTTTCAGGCCGTGAGTTCCAGACCCCCACCACCCTCTGGGTGAAGACATTTCCCCTCAAATCCCCTCTAAACCTCCCCCCAATTACTTTAAAATCTGTGCCCCCTGGTTATTGACCCCCTCTGCTAAGGGAAATAGGTCCTTCCTATCCACTCTATCCAGGCCCCTCATAATTTTATACACCTCAATTAAATCTCCCCTCAGCCTCCTCTGTTCCCAAGAAAACAACCCCAGCCTATCCAATCTTTCCTCATGGCTAAAGTTTTCCAGTCCCGGCAACATCCTGGTAAATCTCCTCTGCACCCTCTCCAGTGCAATCACATCCTTCCTGTAATGTGGTGACCAGAACTGCACGCAGTACTCCAGCTGTGGCCTAACCAGTGTTGTGTACAGTTCGAGCGTAACCACAGGGCGGGGGTAAGGTATGCATTTACTAAATTTGGTGAATTTACAGAGTGCCCTCCGAGGGTCAAACCGATGTGGCCGTGGGATTCATTATTTGTGGAAAATCCCAACAGGATCATCTTGTGCCCATTGCCGCATCTTGAGCCTAAAACCAGCGAAGGCAGGAACTGGGAAATGTCAGGATATCACAGGAAGGATGTGATTGCACTGGAGAGGGTGCAGAGGAGATTTACCAGGATGTTGGCGGGACTGGAGAATTTTAGCGACGAGGGAAGATTGGATCGGCTGGGGTTGTTTTCTTTGGAACAGAGGAGGCTGAGGGGAGACCTCCATTCCTTCACCCAGAGGGTGGTGGGGGTCTGGAACTCACGGCCTGAAAGGGTGGTAGAGGCAGAAACCCTCACCACATTTAAAAAGTACTTGGATGTGCACTTGAAGTGCCGTAAGCTACAGGGCTACGCACCGAGAGCTGGAAAGTGGGATCAGGCTGGGATCATATCATCATCATCGGCAGTCCCTCGGAATCGAGGAAGACTTGCTTCCACTCTTAACATGAGTCCTGAGGTGACTGAACAGTCCAATACGGGAACCACAGTCCCTGTCACAGGTGGGACAGATAGACGTTGAGGGAAGGGGAGGGTGGGACAGGTTTGCCGCACGCTCCTTCCGCTGCCTGCGCTTGGTTTCTGCACGCTCTCGGCGACGAGACTCGAGGTGCTCAGCGCCCTCCCAGATGCACTTCCTCCACTCCGGGCGGACTGGTCTTTGGCCCAGGGTCTCCCAGGTGTCGGTGGGGATGTTACACTTTATCAGGGAGGCTTTGAGGGGTGTCCCTTGTAACGTTTCCTCTGCCCACCTTTGGATCGCTTGCCGTGAAGGAGTTCCAAGTAGAGCGCTTGCTTTGGGGAGTCATGTGTCTGGGACATGCGGACTATGTGGCCCTGCCCAGCAGACAGCTCTTGGTCGGCTGGTGCGGACACGATGGGCCGAAATGGTCACCTTCCGTGCTGTAAGTTTCTATGAGTCGATGATATATCGGTGTCTCTGAGACTGGATGTGGAAAAGGTGGGATACAGACTGGGGGTGGGAAGTGAAAGTGCTGTGGGCAGATTGTAAAGTGCGGAGTGAGTGGTTCCTGTTGATGGTATCGGCCTGTCGTCAATTGACGGTCAATTCAGTGACAGAAGCCAAAATTGAGTAGGCCCCAGTGAGATTTGAACCCACGACCCCTGGTTTACAAGACCAGTGCTCTAACCCCTGAGTTATGGAGCCACCTGTAGCACCAGCTCCTGTTTGCATCTTACTATTGTTAACAAGGAGGTGGGGCCCGAATAATCATTCTCGGTGATTCATCCCTGAACATTGACAGAATCTTACAGCACACAAGGAGGGCCATTCGGCCCATCGTGTCTGTGCCGGCTCTGTGAGAGAGATTAGTGCTTGGAAGTTGTAAAAGGAGGGAGAGAGGGGAATGAGTGGGAGAGAGAGGGGGAAGGAGTCAGCCAGAGGGGAATGGGATATTTATAATAAACGCCCTTGTTAATTGACGGTGAATTTAAAAACTGAGCTAATTTTGAGTAGGCCCTAGTGAGATTTGAACCCACAACCCCTGGTTTACTAGACCAGTGCTCTAACCCCTGAGCTATGGAACCACCTGCCCTGGGCTGTGGGTCATTCCCCAGTTAGTGCTGTGTGTTTGAAGAATGAGGAGGGGTCAGTGAAACGCTCAGATTGTGTCTCATCCCCCAGACTCCTGCCTCCGTCTCTTCAATATTCGCCTCTCAACATCGATATATCGGGTCTTTCACGTAGTAAAACATCCCAAGGCAACTCAGTCACACTCTGGCTCTGTCTCTCTTTCTCCCTGTGTCTCTGTCTCTCTCTCTTTCTTTCTGTCTCTCACCTTCTCACTCTGTCCCTCGAGGAGGCAGTGGAGAGCGGGGGAAGGGGAGAGAGCGGGGGGATGGGAGAGATGGGACGGGGGAAAGTCTGATGGGAAAGCGGAGAGCGCGAGTAAAGGAATGAAAGGGAGGATGGAGGGGAGTGGAGACTGGGGAGGGGAGGAAGAAGGTGAGGGAGGGGAGAGAGAGAGGAGGGGAGAAAATGAAAAGGGAGAGGGGAAGGAGTGAGTGAAAGGGGAATGGGAGAGAAAGAGAGGGAAGGCGAGAGCGAGAGAGGGGAGGGGGGAGAGAGAGCGGGGGGAAGGTGAAATTGATGTTAAGAGGAGTGATGGGGAAGGAGTGAAAGAGAGAGGGGAAGGAGTGAGAGTGCGAGGAAGGGGAGAAAGAAAGGGGAAGGGGAGAGAGGGAGAAGGGGAGAGAGGGAGAAGGGGAGAATCTAAAAGGAAAGGGAAAAGAGAGAGAGAGAGGAGGGAGGGGAGGAAAGGGAGCGGAGAAGGAGGAGGGAGAGGGAGAGTGGAAAGGCAGAGTCGGAAGGGGAGAGAGTGGGATGGGAAGAGGGTGAGGCGAGGGAGGGGAAAGGGGGAGAGGGGAATGAGTGAGAGACGGGGAAAGCGAGATAGCGGGAAAGTGAGAGAGGAATAAAAAGATGTGGAACGGGTCGTGATTGTTGTGTACACATGTAAACGTCACCAATATGTAAGACTTGCCACTAGGGGGCACACCTGTGGGAGACCCAATGGTCACCTGTACACCCTGGGACAAGCAGGTATATAAGGTGACTCACCATACTGCTTCCCCACCCTGGAGTCTGAATAAAGAGCACAAGGTCACCACAGTTTGAGCTTGCAATACAGTCCTGTGGATTTATTCTGAACATCACTCACTGGCGACGAGTAACGGATCACCAACCTTCACACGGTAATGGCTGCCGTTGGTCTTGTTGAGGGATTTGTTGAGGGTGATGATTTGGGAAGCCTTCGTTGAGCGTCCCGACCGGTACTACGTCGCCAATGAACAGGACGAGGCTGAGAGAGGGCGATCAAGACCAGGGCGATTCTCCTCACCGTATGTGGGTCTCCGATATACGGCCTGCTCAAAAACCTGCTGGCACCGGTCAAACCAGAGGAGAAGACTTACACAGAGCTGTGTGTGCTGGTGTGGGAACGCCTCAAGCCGAAGGTGAGCACCTTAAAGGCCAGGTATCACTTTTACACCCACCGGCGCTCCCAGGGCCAGAAGATTCCTTGCGGGGCAGTACGGTTTTTGCGGGATCTTTGCGGGAAATGTTGCCGAACGGTTTCGTGCTCGGAATCGGTCACGAGGTCATCCTTCGCAAGCTGCTGTCTGCCGGATCCCTGGATAAACGGGTCCTTTTCGGAATGGGAGGCAGTGACTAGTGGAGTACCGCAGGGCTCAGTGTTGGGACCCCAGCTATTTACAATATACATCAATGATTTAGATGCAGGAATTGAGTGCAATATCTCCAAGTTTGCAGATGACACTAAACTGGGTGGCGGTGTGAGCTGTGAGGAGGATGCTAAGAGGCTGCAGGGTGACTTGGACAGGTTAGGTGAGTGGGCAAATGCATGGCAGATGCAGTATAATGTGGATAAATGTGAGGTTATCCACTTTGGGGGCAAAAACAGGAAGGCAGGATATTATCTGAATGGTGACAGATTAGGAAAAGGGGAGGTGCAACGAGACCTGGGTGTCATGGTACATCAGTCATTGAAAGTTGGCATGCAGGTACAGCAGGCGGTGAAGAAAGCAAATGGTATGTTGGCCGACATAGCGAGAGGATTTGAGTATAGGAGCAGGGAGGTCTTACTGCAGTTGTACAGGGCCTTGGTGAGGCCTCACCTGGAATATTGTGTTCAGTTTTGGTCTCCTAATCTGAGGAAGGACGTTCTTGCTATTGAGGGAGTGCAGCGAAGGTTCACCAGACTGATTCCCGGGATGGCAGGACTGACATATGAGGAGAGACTGGATCGACTGGGCCTGTATTCACTGGAGTTTAGAAGGATGAGAGGGGATCTCATAGAAACGTATAAGATTCTGACGGGACGGGACAGGTTCGATGCAGGAAGAATGTTCCCGATGTTGAGGAAGTCCAGAACCAGGGGACACAGTCTAAGGATAAGGGGTAAGCCATTTAGGACCGAGATGAGGAGAAACTTCTTCACTCAGAGAGTTGTTCACCTGTGGAATTCCCTGCCGCAGAGAGTTGTTGAGGTCAGTTCATTGGATATATTGAAGAGGGAGTTAGATATGGCCCTTACGGCTAAAGGAATCAAGGGGTATGGAGAGAAAGCAGGAATGGGGTACTGAGGTGAATGATCAGCCATGATCTTATTGAATGGTGGTGCAGGCTCGAAGGGCTGAATGGCCTACTCCTGCACCTATTTTCTACGTTTCTATGTTTCCCAGATTTTTTTCTCCCTAAAATGTCAGGATATCGCAGGAAGGATGTGATTGCACTGGAGAGGATGCAGAGGAGATTTACCAGGATGTTGGCGGGACTGGAGAATTTTAGCGATGAGGAAAGATTGGATCGGCTGGGGTTGTTTTCTTTGGAACAGAGGAGGCTGAGGGGACACCTCCATTCCTTCACCCAGAGGGTGGTGGGGGTCTGGAACTCACGGCCTGAAAGGGTGGTAGAGGCAGAAACCCTCACCACATTTAAAAGGTACTTGGATGTGCACTTGAAGTGCCGTAAGCTACAGGGCTACGGACCGAGAGGGGGAAAGTGGGATTAGGCTGGGATCATATCATCATCATAGGCAGTCCCTCGGAATCGAGGAAGACTTGCTCCCACTCGAAACATGAGTCCTTAGGTGGCTGAACAGTCCAATACGGGAACCACAGTCCCTGTCACAGGTGGGACAGATAGACGTTGAGGGAAGGGGAGGGTGGGACTGGTTTGCCGCACGCTCCTTCCGCTGCCTGCGCTTGGTTTCTGCACGCTCTCGGCGACGAGACTCGAGGTGCTCAGCGCCCTCCCGGATGCACTTCCTCCATTCCGGGCGGGACTGGTCTTTGGCCAGGGACTCCCAGGTGTCGGTGGGGATGTTGCACTTTATCAGGGAGGCTTTGAGGGGTGTCCCTTGTAACGTTCCCTCTGCCCACCTTTGGCTCGCTTGCCGTGAAGAAGTTCTGAGTAGAGCGCTTGCTTTGGGTGTCTCGTGTCTGGGACATGCGGACTATGTGGCCTGCCCAGCAGATTCCTCTTGGTCGGCTGGTGCGGACACGATGGGCCGAAATGGTCACCTTCCCTGCTGTAAGTTTCTATGAGTCGATGATGTATCGGTGTCTCTGAGACTGGATGTGGAAAAGGTGGGATACAGACTGGGGGGTGGGAAGTGAAAGTGCTGTGGGCAGATTATAAAGTGCGGAGTGAGTGGTTCCTGTTGATGGTCTCGGCCTGTCGCTGATTGACGGTCAATTCAGGAACAGAAGCCAAAATTGAGTAGGCCCCAGTGAGATTTGAACCCACGACCCCTGGTTTACAAGACCAGTGCTCTAACCCCTGAGCTATGGAGCCACCTGTAACACCAGCTCCTGTTTACATCTTACTATTGTTAACAAGGAGGTGGGGCCCGAATAATCATTCTCAGTGATTCATCCCTGAACATTGACAGAATCTTGCAGCACACAAGGAGGGCCATTCGGCCCATCGTGTCGATGTCGGCTCTGTGAGAGAGATTAGTGCTTGGAAGTTGTAAAAGGAGGGAGAGAGGGGAATGAGTGGGAGAGAGAGGGGGAAGGAGTCAGCCAGAGGGGAATGGGATATTTATAATAAACGCCCTTGTTAATTGACGGTGAATTTAAAAACTGAGCTAATTTTGAGTAGGCCCTAGTGAGATTTGAACCCACAACCCCTGGTTTACTAGACCAGTGCTCTAACCCCTGAGCTATGGAACCACCTGCCCTGGGCTGTGGGTCATTCCCCAGTTAGTGCTGTGTGTTTGAAGAATGAGGAGGGGTCAGTGAAACGCTCAGATTGTGTCTCATCCCCCAGACTCCTGCCTCCGTCTCTTCAATATTCGCCTCTCAACATCGATATATCGGGTCTTTCACGTAGTAAAACATCCCAAGGCAACTCAGTCACACTCTGGCTCTGTCTCTCTTTCTCCCTGTGTCTCTGTCTCTCTCTCTTTCTTTCTGTCTCTCACCTTCTCACTCTGTCCCTCGAGGAGGCAGTGGAGAGCGGGGGAAGGGGAGAGAGCGGGGGGATGGGAGAGATGGGACGGGGGAAAGTCTGATGGGAAAGCGGAGAGCGCGAGTAAAGGAATGAAAGGGAGGATGGAGGGGAGTGGAGACTGGGGAGGGGAGGAAGAAGGTGAGGGAGGGGAGAGAGAGAGGAGGGGAGAAAATGAAAAGGGAGAGGGGAAGGAGTGAGTGAAAGGGGAATGGGAGAGAAAGAGAGGGAAGGCGAGAGCGAGAGAGGGGAGGGGGGAGAGAGAGCGGGGGGAAGGTGAAATTGATGTTAAGAGGAGTGATGGGGAAGGAGTGAAAGAGAGAGGGGAAGGAGTGAGAGTGCGAGGAAGGGGAGAAAGAAAGGGGAAGGGGAGAGAGGGAGAAGGGGAGAGAGGGAGAAGGGGAGAATCTAAAAGGAAAGGGAAAAGAGAGAGAGAGAGGAGGGAGGGGAGGAAAGGGAGCGGAGAAGGAGGAGGGAGAGGGAGAGTGGAAAGGCAGAGTCGGAAGGGGAGAGAGTGGGATGGGAAGAGGGTGAGGCGAGGGAGGGGAAAGGGGGAGAGGGGAATGAGTGAGAGACGGGGAAAGCGAGATAGCGGGAAAGTGAGAGAGGAATAAAAAGATGTGGAACGGGTCGTGATTGTTGTGTACACATGTAAACGTCACCAATATGTAAGACTTGCCACTAGGGGGCACACCTGTGGGAGACCCAATGGTCACCTGTACACCCTGGGACAAGCAGGTATATAAGGTGACTCACCATACTGCTTCCCCACCCTGGAGTCTGAATAAAGAGCACAAGGTCACCACAGTTTGAGCTTGCAATACAGTCCTGTGGATTTATTCTGAACATCACTCACTGGCGACGAGTAACGGATCACCAACCTTCACACGGTAATGGCTGCCGTTGGTCTTGTTGAGGGATTTGTTGAGGGTGATGATTTGGGAAGCCTTCGTTGAGCGTCCCGACCGGTACTACGTCGCCAATGAACAGGACGAGGCTGAGAGAGGGCGATCAAGACCAGGGCGATTCTCCTCACCGTATGTGGGTCTCCGATATACGGCCTGCTCAAAAACCTGCTGGCACCGGTCAAACCAGAGGAGAAGACTTACACAGAGCTGTGTGTGCTGGTGTGGGAACGCCTCAAGCCGAAGGAGAGCACCTTAAAGGCCAGGTATCACTTTTACACCCACCGGCGCTCCCAGGGCCAGAAGATTCCTTGCGGGGCAGTACGGTTTTTGCGGGATCTTTGCGGGAAATGTTGCCGAACGGTTTCGTGCTCGGAATCGGTCACGAGGTCATCCTTCGCAAGCTGCTGTCTGCCGGATCCCGGGATAAACGGGTCCTTTTCGGAATGGGAGGCAGTGACTAGTGGGGTACCGCAGGGCTCAGTGCTGGGACCCCAGCTATTTACAATATACATCAATGATTTAGATAAAGGAATTGAGTGTAATATCTCCAAGTTTGCAGATGACACTAAGCTGGGTGGCCAGTGTGAGCTGTGAGGAGAATGCTAAGAGGCTGCAGGGTGACTTGGACAGGTTAGGTGAGTGGGCAAATGCATGGCAGATGCAGTATAATGTGGATAAATGTGAGGTTATCCACTTTGGGGGCAAAAACAGGAAGGCAGAATATTATCTGAATGGTGACTGATTAGGAAAAGGGGAGGTGCAACGAGACCTGGGTGTCATGGTTCATCAGTCATTGAAAGTTGTCATGCAGGTACAGCAGGCGGTGAAGAAGGCAAATGGTATGTTGGCCTTCATAGCGAGGGGATTTGAGTATAGGAGCAGGGAGGTCTTACTGCAATTGTACAGGGCCTTGGTGAGGCCACACCTGGCATATTGTGTTCAGTTTTGGTCTCCTAATCTGAGGAAGGACATTCTTGCTATTGAGGGAGTGCAGCGAAGGTTCACCAGACTGATTCCCAGGATGGCTGGACTGATATATGAGGAGAGACTGGATCAACTGAGCCTTTATACACTGGAGTTTAGAAGGATGAGAGGGGATCTCACAGAAACATATAAGATTCTGGCGGGACGGGACAGGTTAGATGCGGGAAGAATGTTCCCGATGTTGGGGAAGTCCAGAACCAGGGGACACAATCTAAGGATAAGGGCTAGGCCATTTAGGACTGAGATGAGGAGAAATTTCTTCACTCAGAGAGTTGTTAACCTGTGGAATTCCCTGCCGCAGAGAGTTGTTGAGGCCAATTCATTGGATATATTCAAGAGGGAGTTAGTTATGGCCCTTAAGGCTAAAGGGATCAAGGGGTATGGAGAGAAAGCAGGAAAGGGGTACTGAGGTGAATGATCAGCCATGATCTTATTGAATGGTGGTGCAGGCTCGAAGGGCCGAATGGCCTGCTCCTGCACCTATTTTCTCTGTTTCTATGTTTCTATCTGAGCAAGGCCATCACGACAGCCCAGGCCTTCATATCCACGAGCGATAACACGAAACAGATTCGAAGCTCACCGGCAAGTACTGTGCATAAAATAATGTATTCAGCAGGCAGAACGGCACAGGACAGGGCCCACATGACCGCAGAGGCCAGACCTAGGCCTCGAGTGACTCAGAGTCCGCCGTGGGCCGTGAATGCGGATCCATTAGCACCATGTTGGCGCTGCTGGGGTCAGCCATCGAGCCCATCAATGTCGATTCAAGCCCTGTGTGTGCAAGGGCCGTGGAACAATGGGGCACCTCCAGCGAATGTGCAAACGGTCTGTGACTCACCACGTGGCAGAGTCAGGAGAGGACCATCGATCCAGCGAGGGTCACGCTGAACGAGCAGGAGAGGCAACTCAACCTGAGGCTGAAGGGGAAGTACATGGGGTACACACCTTCACCACCAAAAGCCCTCCGATAATGTGAAAAGTTGGACCTAACGGCACTCCAGTCTCCATGGAACTAGACACGGGGGCGGGTCAATCAATAATGAGCCAGAAGGCATTCGAGAGGCTGTGGGGGGGGGCGACAGAGCACAATGACCCAAGCTGATCCCGATTCAGGCAAAGCTGGGCACCTACACCAAGGAACTGAGACCAGTTATTGGTAGTGCGGGCATAAGGGTATCCCATGAGGGAGCGGTGCGCGATTTACCTCTGTGGATTGTTTCAGGTGATGGGCCAATGCTGCTTGGTAGAAGGTGGATGGGGAAGATTCGATGGAACTGGGAAGACCTCTGCGTACCTTCTCCGGCGAACAACCTCTCCCCTTGCTCAAAGGCTGAGCAAGCCCCCCACCTTCAGCTGAACCAGGCGTCGAAGTGCAGATCCATTTGCAGACCCCCGAGGCACAGGCCGCTCGTCGCGACCACCAGGAGGCGAAGATCAACCGAGCAGCGGTTACAGACGGAGGGTACCCAGCACCCAAAGCCGACGACCTCTTGGCGGCGACGGAAGAGGCTCCAGGTCGACCAAGCGGAGCGGGGCTCCGGCCGAAACCATCCGAATGTGTCTTCCCGACGCCAGAGGCGGAAATCCCTGGGGAGGAAGATGGCGGCAGTCGAGAGAAGCGTCCAGACCACGGGTCGAGAGAAACGTCCAGACCACGGGATGTGGCCGCAACGGAACAGAGGCATGTGTTGGCCAGCGAGGAAGGCCACTGGGTTTGGGGCAAAGGTAAAGGGGGGGGCCGCTGAGAAGGCCAGGAACCCACTATGTTCCAATAAGTTGTTTGCACTGTGGAACCCATGTGAGCGTTCTTTCGCGGCCAATGGTGTACTATCATATGGGGTCGGGGGTACGTTAAAACAAGCCAAAGTAGCGGGCAAACAACAACCGGTCGTATATGTATCTGACAAAGTACTTGTAGCAAGTGATGTGTTATCACATTACCGCCTGCTCACGGCGAACCGCCAGACGGGAGTGTTGCAGCTTATCCGTCGCAAAGACGTAATGCTCATCCCATCAGATTGCCCCCCCCCCGCCCTGTGGGACAAACCCTGCAACGTGTTACAAAGAAAGGCAGGGAGGCTACACACAGTCGGTGGTGCGGGAACCTCCGTACTACGTCCCAGGATCCACGGGGGACCACACGGCCTCCCGCTACCACTGAAAGTCTCAGGGCCGTATCGGCCCATCCTGGGCTCTCCAGGCCTTAGGGTCAGCGACAATAGTCCGCAGCGGGCAGCCCAGATCACCAAGCCGAGCACCACACGTGTCGCGGTAGACTCCCTACAGACCCCGGCTGTCCCGGGTTGCTACGCAGTCACCGGACAGAGTCGCTCAGGACCGAGCCTTCCGTCTGCTATCAGCAGAGAATGCACCACGATCGTACGGCCCCCCTCCACACCACATCAGAATAAGTGACGTGGACAATATTCAGGGCCCCCAGATGGGGCCGAGAGCACTGTGTGAGACAAAGAGGGGAATGGAGTGTGTGTGTGTGTGTGTGATGAAAATGGAGTGTTTGGTTGTGAAACCATGTACTGAGCAAACGCAGAAAGCGTTTGGACCAGACCAGACTGCAAACTATCGATAAGCAGGCCACCATTGTGAAAGGACCTGGCCACGTCTGTCCCATCACACCAGGCACTCGGCCGGGCAGCAACGTTCCGACCAACTCACCCAGGCCAGGAATTCAAATCAGGTGATCGACCCGGGGACACAGGGCGTCATATCGCCTCAACTTGCAAATAACTGGTGCATAAGCCTTTGGAGGGGGCGTGGGGGGGAGTGATGTTATGTATGCACCTAAACCTCACCAATATGTCAGACTTGCCACTAGGGGGCACACCTGTGGGAGGCCTAAGGGTCACTTGTGCACCCTGGGACAAGCAGGTACATAAGGTGATCCACCATGCTGCTTCCCCACTCTGGGGTCTCAATAAAGAGACCAAGGTCACAATAGTTTCATAGAAACATAGAAACATAGAAACTAGGTGCAGGAGTAGGCCATTCGGCCCTTCTAGCCTGCACCGCCATTCAATGAGTTCATGGCTGAACATGCAACTTCAGGGCCCCATTCCTGCTTTCTCACCATACCCCTTGATCCCCCTAGTAGTAAGGACTTCATCTAACTCCTTTTTGAATATATTTAGTGAATTGGCCTCAACAACTTTCTGTGGTAGAGAATTCCACAAGTTCACCACTCTCTGGGTGAAGAAATCCCTCCTCATCTCGGTCCTAAATGTCTTCCCCCTTATCCTTACACTGTGTCCCCTGGTTCTGGACTTCCCCAACATTGGGAACATTCTTCCTGCATCTATAACCTGTCTAACCCCGTCAGAATTTTAAACGTTTCTATGAGGTCCCCTCTCATTCTTCTGAACTCCAGTGAATACAAGAGCAGTTTCAGGATCAGTCTCAAAGATGTTTAATATTTATAACTAAATCCCTTATTAATTGACGGTGAATTTAAATACTGATCTAATTTTGAGTAGGCCCCAGTGAGTCAGCTTATGATCCGGTCCCGGATTTATTCTGAACATAACAGTGATGGGGGTGGCAGAGAAAGATTTGGAAGGGGAAGAGAGAGTGTAAGGGAGACAAGGAGAGGAGAGGGGAGCCTGTTGTTCTAGGGTCGGTCTCAGAGCTGGTAATATTTATAATTAAAGCCCTTGTAAATTGACAGTGAATTTAAATCTTGAGTGAGCCCCAGTGAGATTTGAACTTATAACCCCTGGTTTACAAGACCAGTGCTCTAACCCCTGGACCCCTGACCTATGGAGCCACCTACTCTGGGAACGACAGGGGTAAGGAGCAGGAAAGAGAGGGGAAGGGAAAAGAGAGAATGCAAGGAGTGAGAGAGAGGGGAAGGGGATAGAGAGAGGGAAGGGGAGAGAGAGAGGGGAAGGGGAAAGTGAGAGGGAAGGGGAGAGAGAGGGAATGAGTGAGAGAGAGGTGGAAGGAGTGAGAAAGAGGGGGAAGGTGTGAGAGAGAGGGGAAGGGGAGAGAGGGGATGAGGAGAGAAGGAGGAGGTAGGGAGAGAGAAAGGAAGGGGAGAGAGAGGGAGAAGGGGAGAATCTGAAAAGAAAGGAAAGAGAGAGAGGAGGGAGGGGAGGAAAGAGAGGGGAGGGAGAGTGAAATGGCAGAGGTGAAGGGGGGAGAGGGGGAGAGGGAGGGGAGAGAGGGGGACGGAGTGAGAGAGGGGGAAGGAGTGAGAGGAGGGAAGGGAAGAAGGTGGGGCGAGGGAGGGTGAAGGGGGAAGAGGGGAATGAGTGAGAGACGGGGAAAGTGAGATAGCGGGAAAGTGAGAGAGGGGTAACAAGATTAAGAACAGGTCGTGAAGGGGAAGGGAGAGAGAGACTGCAAGGGGAGAGAGAAATAAGGGGAAGGGGAGAGAGGGTGGAAGAGAGAGGGGAAGCGGGTGAGAGAGACAGGAAGGAGTGGGAAAGAGAGCGAGGGGAAGAGAGAGGGGAAGGAGTGAGAAGGAGTGGGGAAGGGGAGAGAGCAGAAGTGTAGTGAGAGAGAGGGGGGAAGGGAAAAGAGAGGGAGGGGAAGGGGAGAGAGAGGGCAACATAAGAAATAGGAGCAGGAGTAGGCCATACGGCCCCTCGAGTCTGCTCCGCCATTTAATACGATCATGGCTGAAACGATCATGGACTCAGCTCCACTTCCCTGTCCGCCCCCTTATCCCCTTATTGGTTAAGGAACTGTCTATCTCTGTCTTAAATTTATTCAATGTCCCGGCTTCCACAGCTCTCTGAGGCAGCGAATTCCACAGATTTACAACCCTCTGAGAGAAGAAATTTCTCCTCATCTCAGTTTTAAATGGGAGGCCCCTTATACTAAGACCATGCCCCCTAGTTCTAGTCTCCCCCATCAGTGGAAACATCCTCTCTGCATCCACCTTGTCAAGCCCCCTCATAACCTGAAACATTTCGATAAGATCACCTCTCATTCTTCTGAATTCCAACGAATATCGGGCCTTTCACGTAGTAAAACATCCCAAGGCAACTCAGTCACACTCTGCCTCAATCTCTCACTCGCCATCTCTCGAGGGGGAAGATGGAGGAGGAAGGAGTGAGAGAATGTCATTAGAGAGGGGGAAGATGGAGGAGGAAGGAGAGAGAGAATGTAATTAGAAAGGGAAGTGGAGAGAGCGGAAAGCCAGAAATAAGATGTAGAACGGGTCATGATGGGGAAGACAGAGAGAGATTTGGAAGGGGAGAGAGAAGCCTATTATTCCAGGGTCAGTCTCAGAGCTGTTTAATATTTATAATTAGAACACTTGTTAATTGACAGCGAATTTAAATACTGAACTAATTTCAAGTAGGCCCCAGTGAGATTTGAACTAACGACCGCTGGTTTACGAGACCAGTGTTCGAACCCCTGAGCTATGGAGACAGGGGAAGGAGCAGGAAAGAGAGGGGAAGGGAAAAGAGAGAGTGGAAGGAGTGAGAGAGAGGGGGAAGGGGAGACAGAGGAGGAAGGGGAGAGAGAGAGGGGGAAGGAGTGAGAGAGAGGGGGAAGGGGAGAGAGAGAGGGAGGGGAGAGAGAGAGGGAGGGAGGGAAGGGGAGAGAGAGGGAGCAGAATGGGAGAGAGAGAGTGTGGAAGGGAGGGAGAGAGGGGAGAGGGGAAAGAGGGGGAGGGGAAGAGAGGGGAGGAGTGAGAGAGGGATGGGGACAGAGAGGGAATGGAGACAGGGAGGAAGAGAGCGGGAAGGGGAAGAGAGGGCGGGAAGGGAGCGGTGTGGCAGGGGAAAGAGGGGGGAAAGGGAAAAAGAGGGGGAAGGAGTGAGAGAGAGAGTGGAAGGGTAGAGAGAGGGGGAAGCGGAGAGAGAGAGTGAAAGGAGTGAGAGAGAGGTAGAAGGAATGAGAGGGAGGGGGAAGGGGAGACATGGAGGAAGAGAAAGAAGGGAAGGGGAGAGAGAGAAGGGGAGAGGAGAGATGGGAACGGGAAAGAGAGGGAGAAGGGGAGAATGTGAAAAGAAAGGGAAACGAGAGAGACGGAGGAGGTCGGGGAGGAGAGAGAGGGGAGGGGAGAGGGAAAGGGAGAGTGAAAAGGCAGAGGGGGAAGGGGAGAGAGGGTGGTCGGGGAATGAGTGAGAGGGGAGAGAGAGGGAAGGAGTGGGGGGTGAATGAAAGTGAGAGAGAAGGGGAGAGAGGGGAAGTGGAGAGCGAGAGAGAGGCAGGAAGGTGAATGTGGGAGGGGAATGGGAGAGCGAGAGTGGAGGAGTGGGAAAGAGACGTGAAGGGGAAAGAGAGCGGGGAATGGGGAGAGAGATACAGGGGCGAGGGGATAGAGAGGGGGGACGGAGAGAGAGAGAGTGAAAGGATGGGGGGAGAGAGGGGAAGGGGAGAGACAGGGGGAAGGAGAGAGGGTGAGCGGGGGAGAGTGGAGTGTGTGAATGATGGGGAAAGTTATATAGCAGGAAAAAGATGTAGAATGGGAAGGGAGAGAGAGATTACTGGAGACAAGAGGAGACGATTGCTGCAGGGTCGGTCTCGGAGCTGTTTAATATTTATGCTTAAAACACTTATTAATTGACATTGAATTTAAATATTGAACTGATTTTGAGTCGGCCCCAGTGAGATTTGAATTCAGAACCCCTGGTTTACAAGACCAGTGCTCTAACCCCTGAGCTATGGAGCCAACTGTTTTGGGAAAAACAGGGGAAGGAGCAGAAAAGAGAGGGGAAGGGAAAAGAGAGAGTGGAAGGAGTGAGATAGAGGGGGAAGGGGAGAGAGTGGAAGGAGTGAGAGAGAGGTGGAGGGGAGAAAGAGGGGAGTCAGGTGAAAGAGAAAGGAAGGGGAGAGAGAGGGAGAAGGGGAGAATCTGAAAAGAAAGGGAAAAGAAAGGGAAAAGAGAGAGGAGAGTGAAAGGGCAGAGGGGAAGGGGAGAGAGTGGGGAGAGACTGGGTCGGGGAAAGAGCGGGCGGGGAAAGAGAGAGAGGGAGCGGAGAGAGAGAGGGAAGATAGAGGAGAAAGGAGAGAGAGGAAGGAGTGGGGAGAGAATGAAAGGAGAGAGGGGGAAGAGAGAGAGGGGGAAGGAGAGAGGGTGAGGTGAGGGAGGGGGAAGGGGGGAGAAGGGAATGAATGACAGATGTGGAAAGTGAGATTGCGGGAAAGGCAGAGGGGGTAAAATGATGTAGAACGGGACATGATGGAGAAGGGAAAGAGAGATTTGGAAGGGGATTGAGAGTGTCAGAGAGACGAGAAGAGGAGAGGGGGAAGGGTGTGAGGGGAGTCTGTTGTTTAGAATTCAGCAGAGGAGGACTAAGGGTTTAATTAGGAGGGGGTAAGTAAAGTATGAGAGTAAGCTTGCAGGGAACATAAAAACTGACTGCAAAAGCTTCTATAGATATGTGAAGAGAAAACAATTAGTGAAGACAAATGTAGGTCCCTTGCAGTCAGAATCAGGTGAATTTATAATGGGGAACAAAGAAATGGCAGACCAATTGAACAAATACTTTGGTTCTGTCTTACATAGGAATATAGAAACACAGAAAATAGGTGCAGGAGTAGGCCATTCAGCCCTTCGAGCCTGCACCACCATTCAATATGATCATGACTGATCATTCCCTCAGTACCCCATTCCTGCTTTCTCTCCATACCCCTTGATCCCTTTAGCCGTAAGGGCCATATCTAACTCCCTCTTGAATATATCCAATGAACTGGAATCAACAACTCTCTGCGGTAGAGAATTCCACAGGTTAACAACTCTCTGAGTGAAGAAGTTTCTCCTCATCTCGGTCCTAAATGGCTTACCCCTTATCCTTAGACTGTGTCCCCTGGTTCTGGACTTCCCCAACATCGGGAACATTCTTCCTGCATCTAACCTGTCCAGACCTGTTAGAATTTTATATGTTTCTATGAGATCCCCTCTCATCCTTCTAAACTCCAGTGAATACATGCCCAGTTGATCCAGTCTCTCCTCATATGACAGTCCGGCCATCCCGGGAATCAGTCTGGTGAACCTTCGCTGCACTCCCTCAATAGCAAGAACGTCCTTCCTCAGATTAGGAGACCAAAACTGAACACAATATTCCAGATGAGGCCTCACCAAGGCCCTGTACAACTGCAGTAAGACCTCCCTGCTCCTATACTCAAATCCTCTCGCTATGAAGGCCAACATACCATTTGCCTTCTTCACCACCTGCTGTACCTGCATGCCAACCTTCAATGACTGATGTATCATGACACCCAGGTCTCGTTGCACCTCCCCTTTTCCTAATCTGCCGCCATTCAGATAATATTCGCCTTCATGTTTTTGCCACCAAAGTGGATAACCTCACATTTATTCACATTATACTGCATCTGCCATGCATTTGCCCACTCACCTAACCTGTCCAAGTCACCCTGCAGCCTCTTAGTGTCCTCCTCACAGCTCACACCGCCACCCAGTTTAGTGTCATCTGCAAACTTGGAGATATTACACTCAATTCCCTCATCCAAATCATTAATGTATATTGTAAATAGCTGGGGTCCCAACACTGAGCCCTGTGGCACTCCACTAGTCACTGCCTCCCATTCTGAAAACGACCCGTTTATCCCGATTCTTTGCTTCCTGTCTGCCAACCAGTTCTCTATCCACGTCAGTACATTACCCCCAATACCATGTGCTTTAATTTTGCACACCAATCTCTTGTGTGGGACCTTGTCAAAAGCCTTTTGAAAGTCCAAATACACCACATCCACTGGTTCTCCCTTGTCCACTCTACTAGTTACATCCTCAAAAAATTCCAGAAGATTTGTCTAGCATGATTTCCCTTTCATAAATCCATGCTGACTTGGACCGATCCTGTCACTGCTTTCCAAATGTGCTGCTTTTTCATGTTTAATAATTGATTCCATCATTTTCCCCACTACCGATGTCAGGCTAACCGCTCTATAATTACCCGCTTTCTCTCTCCCTCCTTTTTTAAACAGCGGCATAACATTAGTTACCCTCCAGTCCACAGGAACTGATCCAGAGTCAATAGACTGTTGGAAAATGATCACCAATGCATCCACTATTTTGAGAGCCACTTCCTTGAGGACTCTGGGATGCAGGCTATCAGGCCCCGGGGATTTATCTGCCTTCAATCCCATCAATTTGCCAAACACAAGTTCCCACCTAATAAGGATATCCTTCAGTTCCCCCTTCTCACTGGACCCCGCAGTCCCCGAGTACTTCCGGAAACTTATTTGTGTCTTCCTTCGTGAAGACAGAACCAAAGTATTTGTTTAACTGGTCCGCCATTTCTTTGTTCCCCATTATAAATTCACCTGAATCTGACTGCAAGGGATCTATGTTTGTCGTCACTAATTTTTTTAGAAGCCTGCAAGCTTCCTCTCATACTCTATTTCCACCCCCTCCTGGTTAAACCCTTTGTCCTCCTCTGCTGTGTTCCAAAATACTCCCACAGTCCTCAGGTTTGCTGCTTTTTCTGGCCAATTTATATGCCTCTTCCTTGGATTTAACACTATCCTTCCCTTGTTAGCCACGGTTGAGCCACCTTCCCCGTTTTATTTTCATTCCAGACAGGGATGTACAATTGTTGGAGTTCATCCATGTGATCTTTAAATGTTTGCCATTGTCAATCCAACATCAACCCTTTCAGGATCACTGGCCAGTCTATTCTAGTCTAGACTAATACCATCAAAGTTACCTTTCTTGAACTTCAGGCCCCTCATTTCTGAATTACTTCTGTCATTCTCCATCTTAATAAAGTATTTGACCATATTTACAATTAAAGCCCTTGCTAACTTAAACACTGAGCTAATTTTGAGTAGGCCCCAGTGAGATTTGAACCCACGACCCCTGGTTTATTAGATCAGTGCTCTAACCCCTGAGCTATGGAACCACCTGCCCTGGGCTGTGGGTCATTCCCCAGTTAGTGCTGTGTGTTTGAAGAATGAGGAGGGGTCAGTGAAACGCTCAGATTGTGTCTCATCCCCCAGACTCCTGCCTCCGTCTCTTCAATATTCGCCTCTCAACATCGATATATCGGGTCTTTCACGTAGTAAAACATCCCAAGGCAACTCAGTCACACTCTGCCTCTCTCTCTCTGTCTCTCTGTCTCTGGCTCTCTGTCACTCATGTCTCTCGAGCCGGAACAGGTTGGAGAGGGGGAAGGGGAAAGTGAGAAGGGAAAGGAGAGAGAGAGAGAGAGGGGGAGGAGAGAGATTGAGGAGTGAGTGGAGAGAGAGGAGCGGAGAGTGGGGAAGTGGAGAAAGAGGGGGGAAAGGGACAGAGAGAGGGAAGGAGAGAGTGAGAGTGGGAAGGGGAGAGAGAGAGAGAGAGAGAGAGAGGGAAGGAGAGAGAGAGGGGAGCGTGTCAGTCATTGTTATTACATCGATTGTCCACTAAGTGGGGCTCTATTAGAGGAAGAGAGAGGGAAGGGGAGAGTGAGGGGAAGGAGTGAGAGAGAGGGAAGGAGAGAGTGAGGGGAAGGAGTGAGAGAGAGGGAAGGGGAGAGTGAGGGGAAGGAATGAGAGAGAGGGAAGGGGAGAGTGAGGGGGAAGGATTGAGAGTGAGGGGAAGGAGTGAGAGAGAGGGAAGGGAAGAGTGAGGGGGAAGGATTGAGAGAGAGGGAAGGGGAGAGTGAGGGGAAGGAGTGAGAGAGAGGGAAGGGGAGAGTGAGGGGAAGGAGTGAGAGAGAGGGAAGGGGAGAGTGAGGGGAAGGAATGAGAGAGAGGGAAGGGGAGAGTGAGGGGAAGGAGTGAGAGAGAGTGAAGGGGAGAGTGAGGGGAAGGAGGGAGAGAGAGGGAAGGGGAGAGTGAGGGGAAGGAGCAAGAGAGAGGGAAGGAGAGAGTGAGGGGAAGGAATGAGAGACAGGGAAGGGGAGAGTGAGGGGAAGGAGTGAGAGAGAGGGAAGGGGAAGAGTGAGGGGAAGGAGTGATAGAGAGGGAATGGTAGAGTGAGGGAAAGGAGTGAGACAGAGCGAAGGAGAGAGTGAGGGGTAGGAGTGAGAGAGAGGGAAGGGGAGAGTGAGGGGAAGGAGTGAGAGAGAGAGAAGGGGAGAGTGAGGGGAAGGAGTGAGAGAGAGGGAAGGGGAGAGTGAGGGGAAGGAGTGAGAGAGCGGAAAGGAGAGAGTGAGGGGAAGGAATGAGAGAGAGGGAAGGGGAGAGTGAGGGGAAGGAGTGAGAGAGAGAGAAGGGGAGAGTGTGGGGAAGGAGGGAGAGAGAGGGAAGGGGAGAGTGAGGGGAAGGAGTGAGAGAGCGGAAAGGAGAGAGTGAGGGGAAGAAATGAGAGAGAGGGAAGAGGAGAGTGAGGTGAAGGAGTGAGAGTGAGGGAAGGGGAGAGTGAGGGGAAGGAGTGAGAGAGAGGGAAGGGGAGAGTGAGCGGAAGGAGTGAGAGAGAGACGGGGAAGAGGAGAGACAGAGGGAACACCAACAATAATGTATATTTATATAGCGCCTTTTACGTAGTGAAACGTCCCAAGGTGCTCCACAAGAGGATTATGGGATAAAAATGAGATATTAGGGCAGGTGAAGAGGTCGGTTTTAAGGAGCGTCTTGAAGGAGGAAAGAGGGGAAAGAGGTGGAGAGGTTTAGGGAGGGAGTTCCAGAGCTTGGGGCCCAGGCAACAGAAGGCCCGGCCATCGATGGTGGAGCGATTATAATCAGGGATGGTCAGGAGGGCAGAATTAGAGGAGTGCAGACATCTCGAGGGGTGTAGATGCTGGAGGAGGTTAGAGATAGGGAGGGGTGTAGGGGCTGGAGGAGGTTACAGAGATAGGGAGGGTTGTGGGGCCGGAGGAGATTACATAGATAGGGAGTTGTGAGGGGCCATGGAGAGATTTTAAAGAAGGATGAGAATTTTGAAATCGAGGGGTTGCTTTACCGGGAGTCAATGTAGGTCAGTGAGCACAGGGGGAGATGGGTGAGCGGGACTCGGTGCGAGTTAGGACACGGGGGCAGCGAACACAGGGGGTGATGGGTGAGCGGGACTCGGTGCGTGTTAGGACACGGGGCAGTGAGCACAGGGGTGATGGGTGAGCGGGACTGGGTGTGAGTTAGGACACGGGGTCAGTGAGCACAGGGGGTGATGGGTGAGCGGGACTCGGTGTGAGTTAGGACACGGGTCAGTCAGCACAGGGGGTGATGGGTGAGCGGGACTCGGTGCAAGTTAGGTCAAGGGGCAGCCGAGTTTTGGATCACCTCTAGTTTACGACGGGTAGAATGTGGGAAGGAGTGAGAGAGAGAATCAGAGAATCATAAACATTTACAGCACGGGAGGAGGCCATTCGGCCCATCGTGTCCGCACCGGCCGACCAAGAGCTACCCGGCCTAATCCCACTTTCCAGCTCTCGGTCCGTAGCCCTGTAGGATACGACATTTCAAGTGCACATCCAAGTACCTTTTAAATGTGGTGAGGGTTTCTGCCTCTACCACCCTTTCAGGCCGTGAGTTCCAGACCCCCACCACCCTCTGGGTGAAGGAAGGTGGATGGGGAAGATTCGATGGAACTGGGAAGACCTCTGTGTACCTTCTCTGGCGAACAACCTCTCCCCTTGCTCAAAGGCTGAGCAAGCCCCCCACCTTCAGCTGAACCAGGCGTCGAAGTGCAGATCCATTTGCAGACCCCCGAGGCACAGGCCGCTCATCGCGACCACCAGGAGGCGAAGATCAACCGAGCAGCGGTTACAGACGGAGGGTACCCAGCACCCGAAGCCGACGACCTCTTGGCGGCGACGGAAGAGGCTCCAGGTCGACCAAGCGGAGTGGGGCTCCGGCCGAAACCATCCGAATGTGTCTTCCCGACGCCAGAGGCGGAAATCCCTGGGGAGGAAGATGGCGGCAGTCGAGAGAAGCGTCCAGATCACGGGTCGAGAGAAACGTCCAGACCACGGGATGTGGCCGCAACGGAACAGAGGCATGTGTTGGCCAGCGAGGAAGGCCACTGGGTTTGGGGCAAAGGTAAAGGTGGGGGGCCGCTGAGAAGGCCAGGAACCCACAATGTTCCAATAAGTTGTTTGCACTGTGGAACCCATGTGAGCGTTCTTTCGCGGCCAATGGTGTACTATCATATGGGGTCGGGGGTACGTTAAAACAAGCCAAAGTAGCGGGCGAACACCAACCGGTCGTATATGTATCTGACAAAGTACTTGTAGCAAGTGATGTGTTATCACATTACCGCCTGCTCACGGCGAACCGCCAGACGGGAGTGTTGCAGCTTATCCGTCGCAAAGACGTAATGCTCATCCCATCAGATTGCCCCCCCCCTGTGGGACAAACCCTGCAACGTGTTACAAAGAAAGGCAGGGAGGCTACACACAGTCGGTGTTGCGGGAACCTCCGTACTACGTCCCAGGATCCACGGGGGACCACACGGCCTCCCGCTACCACTGAAAGTCTCAGGGCCGTATCGGCCCATCCTGGGCTCTCCAGGCCTTAGGGTCAGCGACAATAGTCCGCAGCGGGCAGCCCAGATCACCAAGCCGAGCACCACACGTGTCGCGGTAGACTCCCTACAGACCCCGGCTGTCCCGGGTTGCTACGCAGTCACCGGACAGAGTCGCTCAGGACCGAGCCTTCCGCCTGCTATCAGCAGAGAATGCACCACGATCGTACGGCCCCCCTCCACGCCACATCAGAATAAGTGACGTGGACAATATTCAGGGCCCCCAGATGGGGCCGAGAGCACTGTGTGAGACAAAGAGGGGAATGGAGTGTGTGTGTGTGTGTGATGAAAATGGAGTGTTTGGTTGTGAAACCATGTACTGAGCAAACGCAGAAAGCGTTTGGACCAGACCAGACTGCAAACTATCGATAAGCAGGCCACCATTGTGAAAGGACCTGGCCACGTCTGTCCCATCACACCAGGCACTCGGCCGGGCAGCAACGTTCCGACCAACTCACCCAGGCCAGGAATTCAAATCAGGTGATCGACCCGGGGACACAGGGCGTCATATCGCCTCAACTTGCAAAAGATTTATTCTGAACAGAACAGTGATGGGGAGGGCAGAGAAAAATGCTGTACCTGCATGCCAACTTTCAATGACTGATGTACCATGACACCCAGGTCTCGTTGCACCTCCTCTTTTCCTAATCTGCCGCCATTCAGATAATATTCGCTTTCATGTTTTTGCCCCCAAAGTGGATAACCTCACATTTATCCACATTATGCTGCATCTGCCATGCATTTGCCCACTCACCTAACCTGTCCAAGTCACCCTACACACTTTTAGTGTCCTCCCCACAGCTCACACTGCCACCCAGTTGGAGATATTACACTCAATTCCCTCATCCAAATCATTAATGTATATTGTAAATAGCTGGGGTCCCAACACTGAGCCCTGCGGCACCCCACTAGTCACTGCCTCCCATTCTGAAAACGACCCGTTTATCCCGATTCTTTGCTTCCTGTCTGCCAACCAGTTCTCTATCCACGTCAATACATTACCCCCAATACCATGTGCTTTAATTTTGCACACTAATCTCTTGTGTGGAACCTTGTCAAAAGCCTTTTGAAAGTCCAAATACACCACATCCACTGGTTCTCCCTTGTCCACTCTACGAGTTACATCCTCAAAAAATTCGAGAAGATTTGTATGGCATGATTTCCCTTTCATAAATCCATGCTGACTTGGATCGATCCTGTCACTGCTTTCCAAATGTGCTGCTTTTTCATGTTTAATAATTGATTCCATCATTTTCCCCACTACCGATGTCAGGCTAACCGGTCTATAATTACCCGCTTTCTCTCTCCCTCCTTTTTTAAACAGCGGCATAACATTAGTTACCCTCCAGTCCATAGGAACTGATCCAGAGTCGATAGACTGTTGGAAAATGATCACCAATGCATCCACTATTTTGAGGGCCACTTCCTTTAGTACTCTGGGATGCAGACTATCAGGCCCCGGGGATTTATCAGCCTTCAATCCCATCAATTTCCCAAACACAAGTTCCCACCTAATACGGATATCCTTCAGTTCCCCCTTCTCACTGGACCCTCAGTCCCCTTGTACTTCCGGAAACTTATTTGTGTTTTCCTTCGTGAAGACAGAACCAAAGTATTTGTTTAACTGGTCTGCCATTTCTTTGTTCCCCATTATAAATTCACCTGAATCTGACTGCAAGGGATCTATGTTTGTCGTCACTAATCTTTTCAGAAGCTTTTGCAGTCAGTTTTTATGTTGCCTGCAAGCTTCCTCTCATACTCGATTTTCCCCCTCCTAGTTAAACCCTTTGTCCTCCTCTGCTGTATTACAAAATTCTCCCAGTCCTCAGGTTTGCTGCTTTTTCTGGCCAATTTATATGCCTCTTCCTTGGATCCTTCATTTCCCTTGTGAGCCACATTCCCCATTTTATTTTTACTCCAGACAGGGATGTGTAATTGTTGGAGTTCATCCATGTGATCTTTAAATGTTTGCTATTGTCAATCCAACATCAACCCTTTGAGGATCACTGGCCAGCCTATTCACATCTCACACCATCAAAGTTATCTTTCCTGAACTTCAAGGCCCTCATCTCTGAATTAACTCTGTCACTCTCCATCTAAATAAAGTAATTGACCCATATTTACAATTAAAGCCCTTGCTAATTTAAATACTGAGCTAATTTTGAGTAGGCCCCAGTGAGATTTGAACCCACTACCCCTGGTTTACTAGACCAGTGCTCTAACCCCTGAGCTATGGAGCCACCTGTTGTGGTCTGTGGGTCATTCCCCAGTTAGTGCTGTGTGTTTGAAGAATGAGGAGGGGTCAGTGAAACGCTCAGATTGTGTCTCATCCCCCAGACTCCTGCCTCCGTCTCTTCAATATTCGCCTCTCAACATCGATATATCGGGTCTTTCACGTAGTAAAACATCCCAAGGCAACTCAGTCACACTCTGCCCCAATCTCTCTGTCTCTCTCTCTCTCTCTCTCTCTCTCACTGTCTCTCTCTTTCTGTGTAGAGCGGAGGAAGGGGAGAGAGGGAGAAGGGGAGAATTGTTGAGATGGAGAGGGGGAGAGTCTGATGGGAAAGGGGAGAGCGAGAGCGAGGGAAGGAGAGAAAGTCAGAAGGGAGGGGAGTGGAGACAGGTGAGGGGAGGGAGAAGTAGAGGGAAGATAGAGCGAGGAGGGGAGAAAATGAAAAGGGAGAGAGAAAGGAGTGAGCGAGAGGGGAAGGGGAGAGAGAGCAGAATTGTGAGCGAGGGGGGAAGGAGAGGGAGAGAGGGGGAAGCTGAGAAAGATCAGCAAGGAGAGAGCAGAAGGGGCGAGATAGGTGAAAGGATAGAGAGTGAGGGGAGAGAGGGGAAGGAGTGAGAGACAGGGAAAGAGAGATAGCGGGAGAGAGGGTAAAAAGATGCAGAACGGAATGTGATGGGGAAGGAAGAGAGAGGTTTGGAAGGGAAGAGAGAAGCCTGTTCTTCAAGGGTCGGTCTCAGAGCTGTTTAATATTTATAATTTAAGCTCTTGTTAATTGACGGTGAACTTAAATACTGAGCTCATTTTGAGTAGGCTCGAGTGAGATTTGAACTCACGACCCCTGGTTTACTGAGACCAGTGCTCTAACCCCTGAGCTATGGAGCCACCTGCTTTGAACTAGACAGGGGAAGGAGCAGGAAAGAGATGGGAAGGGAAAAGAGAGAGTGCAAGGAGGGAGAGAGAGAGAGGGGAAGGGAGAGAGGGGGAAGGGAGAGAGGGGGAAGGGGGGAGAGGGGAAGGAGTGAGAGAGAGGGGAAAAAAGATGTAGAACGGGTCTTGATGGGGAAGAGAGAGAGATTTGGAAAGGGACAGAGAGTCAAGAAGAGGAGAGGGGATCTGTTGTTCCAGGGTCAGTCTCAGAGCTGTTTTATATTTATAATTTAAACCCCTGGTTAATTGATGGTGAATTTAAATGCTGAACTAATTTTGAGTAGGCCCCAGTGAGATTTGAACCCACGACCCCTGGTTTACAAGTCCAGTGCTCTAACCCCTGAGCTATGGAGCCACCTGTAACACCAGCTCCTGTTTACATCTTACTATTGTTAACAAGGAGGTGGGCCCCGAATAATCATTCTCGGTGATTCATCCCTGAACATTGACAGAATCTTACAGCACACAAGGAGGGCCATTCGGCCCATCGTGTCTGTGTCGGCTGTGTGAGAGAGATTAGTGCTTGGAAGTTGTAAAAGGCGGGAGAGAGGGGAAAGGGAATGGGAAGGAATCAGCCAGAGGGGAATGGGAGAGAGCGAGAGGGGGAGGGGAGAGAGATGGGAAGTCGAGAGAGGGAGGAGGCAGGGGAGAGAGAAAGGAAGGTTAGAGAGAGGGAGCAGGGGAGAATCTGAAAAGAAAGAGAGAGGAGGAGGGAGGGGAAGCGGAGTAGAATGGAGAAGGGAGGGTGATATTTGAAAGGGGAGAGACAGGCTTGAAGTTAATTGAGAGTGAATTTAAATACTGAGCTAATTTAGAGTGGGTTCCTGGGAAATTTGAACTCAGGATCTCTGGTTTACAAGACCAGTGCTCTAACCCCTGAGCTATGGAGCCACCTGTGCTGGGAATGACAGGGGAAGGAGCAGGAAAGAGAGGGGAAGGGAAAAGAGAGAGTGGAAGGAGAGAGAGAGAGCGGGAAGGAATGAGAAAGAGGGGGAAGTTGAGAGAGAGAGTGGGGAAGGGGAGAATAAGGGATGGAAGGGGAGAGAGGGGAAGGGGAGAGAGAGGGGGAAGAGGAGAGAGAAAGCGGGAAGGAATGAGAAAGAGGGGGAAGTTGAGAGAGAGAGTGGGGAAGGGGGGAATAAGGGATGGAAGGGGAGAGAGGGGAAGGGGAGAGAGAGGGAAGGGGTGAGAGAGAGAGTGGGGAAGGGGAGAGAGGAAGGAGGCAGGGCAGAGAGAAAGGAAGGGGAGAGAGAGGGGAAAGGGAGAGAGCGGAAGGGGAGAGAGAGGGAAGGAGTGAGAGAGAGAGTGGGGAAGGGGAGAGAGGAAGGAGGCAGGGCAGAGAGAAAGGAAGGGGAGAGAGAGGGGAAAGGGAGAGATGCGAAGGGGAGAGAGAGTGAAGAGATCGCAAAGTCTCTGGTTAAAGAATGGACTCAGTCGAGAATATTGCGTGGACTTTGTAGGGTTTGTCTCTGAGGGTATTTTCCCTGTGATGGGATCTCCCTGTGCAGGTACGTGAAAACGCTGGTTTGTTAAAACTCTGGAGACCACATGGCGGCTGTCTGTGACAAAACCCAGGATGTAAAGGTTCACCCGCCAGTCCCAGCAAAAGGAAGGGGGGGGCCACTGACAAAGGGGCTCAGGAACCTGAGGCACCCGTTCACGTGAAGCCAGTGACCAGATTAGAAAGCCACTCGAACGCGAAAGCACTTCCCATCTCCAGTCTCAGACGGGAAGCTGAACAATGAACCCACAGCCTGGCCAGGTGAAGAGGAGCCAGTTTTTTCATTTGAAGAATGAGGAGGGGTCAGTGAAACGCTCAGATTGTGTCTCATCCCCCAGACTCCTGCCTCCGTCTCTTCAATATTCACTTCTCAACATCGATATATCGGGTCTTTCACGTAGTAAAACATCCCAAGGCAACTCAGTCACACTCTGCCTCAATCTCTCTGTCTCTCTGTCTCTCTCTTTCTCACTCCCTCTGTCTCTCTATCACTTTCTCTCTGTCGCTCACTGTCTCTCGAGCCAGAAGGGGTTCGAGAGGGGGAAGGGGAAAGTCAGAAGGGAAAGGGGAGAGAGAGAGAGAGATTGAGGAGTGAGTGGAGAGAGAGGAGCGGAGAGTGGAGAAGGGGAGATAGCGGGGGAAAGGGGCAGGGAGAGGGAAGGAGAGAGTGAGAGTGGGAAGGGGAGAGAGAGAGAGAGAGAAGGAGAGAGAGAGGAGCGTGTCAGTCGTTGTTATTACATCGATAGTCCACTAGGTGGGGATCTATTAGAGGAAGAGAGAGGGAAGGGGAGAGTGAGGGGAAGGATTGAGAGAAAGGGAAGGGGAGAGTGAGGGGAAGGAGTGAGAGAGAGGGAAGGGGAGAGTGAGGGGAGGGAGTGAGAGAGAGGGAAGGGGAGAGTGAGGGGAAGAAGTGAGAGAGAGACGGGGAAGAGGAGACAGCGAGGAAGAGAGGAAGGTGGGGAAAGAGAGGGAGGGGATGGAGAGAGAGAGTGAGTGGGTAAAGAGAGCTGAATGAATGGAAGAGAGGGAGAGGGGAGAGAGTGGGAGGGGAAGGGGAGGGGGAGACATGGCAAAATAGAGAGTGGGGAAGGAGTGAGAGAGAGGGGGGAAGAGGAGACTAGGAGGGGCAGGGGAGAGAGAGGATGGGGAAAGAGATGTTAAGGGGAGAGAGGGGGAAGGAATGAGAGAGAGAGGGGGAGGGCAGAGAGGGGAAGGGGAGAGAGAGGGAGAGAATCTGAAAGGAAAGGGAAAAGAGAGAGAAAGGAGGGAGGGAAAAGGGGGAAGTGAGTGAGGGACGGGGAGAGAGAGGAGGAAGGAATGAGAGACAGAGGGTGAGGGCAGTGAGGGAGACAACCTGAAAGGAGGGAAAAAAGTGAGGGAAGGGGTGAGAGAGAGCGGAGAAAGGGAGAGAGAGGAAGGGGAAGGGGAGAGAGAGAGTGTGGAAGGGCGGGGAGAGAGGGGAAGGAGCGGGAGAGAGAGGGGGAGGGGAAAGAGTGGGAGGGGAAGGGGATGGGGAGACAGGGAGGAAGATGGAGAGGCAAGGGAGAGAGAGGGAGGAAGGGGAGAGAGATGTTACGGGGAGAGAGCGGGAAGGAGTGAGAGAGAGAGGGGGAGGACAGAGAGGGGGAGAACCTGAAAGGAAAGGGAAAAGAGAGAGACGGGAGTGTAAGAGTGTGGTGGTGGTCCCGGGGGTCAGGTTCACCTCTGACCTACTTGAGCGGTTCGAATCGTCCCCACTCCCTTGGGTTCTAGACTCTGGCTTTATTTGGGGGGGTGTGACAAAGTGCAAAGGTCACTGGTTTGGTGCAAAAGAACTTTGATTTTATTAAAGACAAGAAAATACAATGTCAAAACTTATAATCACTCTGATAAAGAACAATACATTACACATTCAAAGGGGGTGTACAGTAAAATGACACCTCCCACCTCCCCATACCTAATCCTAGCTAGGTTAGACTCCAGGGCAGGCAGGGACTATGCTTACCAATCCTTTCTGGTCAGTTAGCGGTAGTTCACGGTTTCGGGCTTCCTTGAATTGTGTAGGTTTTGCTTGCCGTACACCGAACGTCGGAGAAGACTTCTAGCTGCACAATCTTCAGTTGGGTTGAGTCCACTGATGCGGTAAGGCACGTTTTGGATCTATGGGGTAAGTACCCGGTTTTCTTCGTTAGAAATAGGTTCAAAGTCTCTTTAGGTAATGTTTTCACCTGTTGGTAGTCAGGGCTTAGATTGTAGACTGGAAACTTTCGATTCTTCGGTTTCTTCCAGTTGGAGTTTATTTGGAGTTTGGTCGATCGCGGTGGTTTTTCATTGATACCACGTTGGCTGTGGTCAGTTGTTGCCGCGATGGTGATGTTCTTCCTTCAGGACTTCAGGACTTCGAGGCTGGAGAAGTTAGTTTACAACGGTCGCGTTGGTTTCTCTCCCTTCTTGATGACACAAGCGTGGTCTCGATTGTATGGAAAAGTATGTCATATCCTCTGTTAAAACAGGGGCCAGTTATACGGTTTGAGTGGTTCTAATCTTACCAGCAAATCAGTCCAGGTTTCTTTGTTTGTATTTGGCGGGCTTGACTCTTCTTTGTAATATTTTGGCGGGCTCGTTCAAAGTTAATATGTTTTGGGTGGGTTGATGTTCGATAAACTGTTTCCTGATGGAAATATTAGTTTGGTAATCGCAATGTCCTTTTGTGCTTAGTTGTTCGCATACAGGCTGGATTGGGCCTCTTGGTGATGTATATGCTGAAATGGTTTTCCCGATTCAGGTTGATGGTTGGCTATCTCTGGGTTATTTGTTGTAATGTTAATGTCTCTTGTGGAGAAGGATTCTCGAATACCCATTTCTCCAGACAAGTTATGTTAGTCCCAACACCCAGACAGTCTCAATAATCAAGTTGTCTCCTGTCAGTTCTTTAGGCCCGCACACAGCCTTGAATGTGTCTTTAAAAATTCCAAAATTCTACTCAAGTTTGTAGTTTCTTCCATAAGCACTTTAGGGTTCCAAACTTTCCAATCGATAGTCCCAAATTAAATATCCTTTTGAATGAGCCCAAACACTGTGAGGGGGTTCATCTGAATGTTGCATCTTTTCAAGGGGGAAGAGAGTGGGAGGAATGAGAGACAGGTGTCTAAATACTAAAATTAGGCTGCAGTGAGATTTGAACTCACAACCCCTGGTTGCAAAGACCAGTGCTCTAACCCCTGAGCTATGGAGCCACCTGTAACACCACCTCCTGTTTCCATCTTACTATTGTTAACAAGGAGGTGGTCCTGAATAATCATTCTCGGTGATTCATCCCTGAACATTCACAGAATCTTACAGCACACAAGGAGGGCCATTCGGCCCATCGTGTCTGTGCCGGCTCTGTGAGAGAGATTAGTGCTTGGAAGTTGTAAAAGGAGGGAGAGAGGGGAATGAGTGGGAGAGGGAATGGGAGAGAGAGGGGGAAGGAGTCAGCCAGAGGGGAATGGAAGAGAGCGTAATGGGAGAGAGCGAGGGGGAGGGGAGCGAGATGGGAAGTCGAGAGAGGGAGGAGGCAGGGGAGAGAGAAAGGAAGGGGAGAGAGAGGGAGCATGGGAGAATCTGAAAAGAAAGGCAAAAAAGTGAGAGAGAGGAGGGAGGGGAGAGAGCGGGAAAGGGGAGAGAGATGGGAAGTCGAGAGAGGGAGGAGGCAGGAGAGAGAGAAAGGAAGGGGAGAGAGAGGGAGCAGGGGAGAATCTGAAAAGAAAGGCAAAAGCGGGAGAGAGAGGAGTGAGGGGAGGGAGCGGAAGGAGAGAGAGAGGGAGGGGAAGGGGAGAGAGAGAAGGGAAGAGGAGAGAGGGAGGAGACAGGGGAGAGAGAGAAAGGAAGGGGAGAGAGAGGGAGAATGTGAGAATCTGAAAAAAAGGGAAAAGAGAGAGAGAGGAGGGAGGGGGAGATGGGAATGTGAGACGGGAAAAGCGAGATAGCGGAAAAAAGATGTAAAATGTGTCAGGCAGAGAGAGAGAAGGTTGTGAGTGGAGCCTGTTGTTCCAGGGTCAGTCTCACAGCTGTTTAACATTTATAATTTAACATGTTGTTAATTGATACTGTATTTAAAAACTGAACTAATTTTGAGTAGGCCCCAGTGAGATTTGAACCCACAACCCCTGGTTTACTAGACCAGTGCTCTAACCCCTGAGCTATGGAGCCACCTGCCCTGGGCTGTGGGTCATTCCCCAGTTAGTGCTGTGTGTTTGAAGAATGAGGAGGGGTCAGTGAAACGCTCAGATTGTGTCTCATCCCCCAGACTCCTGCCTCCGTCTCTTCAATATTCACTTCTCAACATCGATATATCGAGTCTTTCACGTAGTAAAACATCCCAAGGCAACTCAGTCACACTCTGCCTCAATCTCTCCGTCTCTCTGTCTCTCTGTCTCTCTGTCTCATTCTCTGCCTCTCTCTCTCTCTGTCTCTCTATCACTTTCTCTCTGTCACTCACTGTCTCTCGAGCCGGAAGGGGTTAGAGAGGGGGAAGGGGAAAGTCAGAAGGGAAAGGAGAGAGAGAGAGGGAGGGGAGAGATTGAGGAGTGAGTGGAGAGAGAGGAGCGGAGAGTGGGAAGGGGAGAAAGTGGGGGAAAGGGACAGGGAGAGGGAAGGAGTGAGTGAGAGTGGGAAGGGGAGAGAGGGAGAGAGAGAGATGGAGAGAGAGCGGAGCGTGTCAGTAGTTGTTATTACATCGGTAGTCCACTAGGTGGGACTCTATTCGAGGAAGAGAGAGGGAAGGGGAGAGTGAGGGGAAGGAGTGAGAGAGAGGGAAGGGGAGAGTGAGGGGAAGGAGTGAGAGAGAGAGACGGGGAGAGTGAGGGGAAGGAGTGAGAGAGAGGGAAGGGGAGAGTGAGGGGAAGGAGTGAGAGAGAGACAGGGAAGAGGAGAGACAGAGGGAACACCAACAATAATGTATATTTATATAGCGCCTTTAACGTAGTGAAACGTCCCAAGGTGCTCCACAGGAGGATTATGGGATAAAAATTTGACACCGAGCCACAAAAGTAGAAATTAGCGCAGGTGAAGAGGTCGGTTTTAAGGAGCGTCTTGAAGGAGGAAAGAGAGGTAGAGAGGCGGAGAGGTTTAGGGAGGGAGTTCCAGAGCTTGGGGCCCAGGCAACAGAAGGCACGGCCACCGATGGTGGAGCGATTATAATCAGGGATGGTCAGGAGGGCAGAATTAGAGGAGTGCAGACATAAGGACATAAGAATTAGGAACAGGAGTAGGCCATCGAGCCCCTTGAGCCTGCTCCGCCATTCAATAAGATCATGGCTGATTGTGGGGTTACACAGATAGGGAGGGATGTATGAGCTGGAAGAGATTACAGAGATAGGGAGGTGTGTGGGAAGTTACAGAGATAGGGAGGGTTGTGGGGCTGGAGAAGGTTACAGAGATAGGGAGGGTTGTAGGGGCTGGAGGAGATTACAGAGAAAGGGAGGGGTGTAGGGGCTAGAGGAGGTTACAGAGATAGGGAGGGGTGTAGGTGCTGGAGGAGGTTACAGAGATAGGGAGGGGTGTAGGGGCTGGTGGAGGTTACAGAGATAGGGAGGGGTGTAGGGGCTGGTGGAGGTTACAGAGATAGGGAGGGGTGTAGGGGCTGGAGGAGGTTACAGAGATAGGGAGGGGTGTAGGGGCTGGAGGAGGTTACAGAGATAGGGAGGGGTGTAGGGGCTGGAGGAGGTTACAGAGATAGGGAGGGGTGTAGGGGCTGGAGGAGGTTACAGAGATAGGGAGGGGTGTAGGGGCTGGAGGAGGTTCCAGAGATAGGGAGGGGTGTAGGGGCTGGAGGAGGTTACAGAGATAGGGAGAGGTGTAGTGGCTGGAGGAGGTTACAGAGATAGGGAGGGGTGTAGGTGTTGGAGGAGGTTATAGAGATAGGGAGGGGTGTAGACACTGGAGGAGGTAACAGAGATAGGGAGGGGTGTAGTGCTGGAGGAAGTTACAGAGATAGGGAGGGGTGTAGGTGTTGGAGGAGGTTATAGAGATATGGAGGGGTGTAGACGCTGGAGGAGGTAACAGAGATAGGGAGGGGTGTAATGCTGGAGGAAGTTACAGAGATAGGGAGGCACGAGCGTCATGGAGGGATTTGTAAACAAGGATGAGAATTTTGAAATCGAGGCGTTGCTTAACCGGGAGCCAATGTAGGGCAGAGAGCACAGGGGGTGATGGGTGAGTGGGACTGGGTGCGAGTTAGGACATGGGGCAGAGAGCACAGGCGGTGATGGGTGAGCGGGACTCGGTGCGAGTTAGGACATGGGGCAGAGAGCACAGGCGGTGATGGGTGAGCGGGACTCGGTGCGAGTTAGGACACGGGGCAGTGAGCACAGGGGGTGATGGGTGAGCGGGACTGGGTGTGAGTTAAGACACGGGGCAGCGAGCACAGGGGGTGATGGGTGAGCGTGACTCCGTGTGAGTTAGGACACGGGGCAGCGAGCACAGTGGGTGATGGGTGAGCGGGACTGGGTGTGAGTTAAGACACGGGGCAGCGAGCACAGGGGGTGATGGGTGAGCGTGACTCCGTGTGAGTTAGGACACGGGGCAGTGAGCACAGGGGGTGATGGGTGAGCGGGACTCGGTGCGAGTTAGGACACGGGGCAGTGAGCACAGGGGGTGATGGGTGAGTGGGACTCGGTGCGAGTTTGGACACGGCGCAGTGAGCACAGGGCGTGATGGGTGAGCGGGACTCGGTGTGAGTTTGGACACGGGGCAGTGAGCACAGGGCGTGATGGGTGAGCGGGACTCGGTGTGAGTTAGGACACGGGGTCAGTGAGCACAGGGGGTGATGGGTGAGCGGGACTGGGTGTGAGTTCGGACACGGGGTCAGCGAGCACAGGGGGTGATGGGTGAGCGGGACTGGGTGTGAGTTAGGACACGGGGCAGTGAGCACAGCGGGTGATGGGTGAGCGGGACTGGGTGTGAGTTCGGACACGGGGCAGCGAGCACAGTGGGTGATGGCTGAGTGGGACTGGGTGTGAGTTAGGACACGGGGCAGCGAGCACAGCGGGTGATGGGTGAGTGGGACTCGGTGCGAGTTAGGACACGGGGTCAGTCGAGTTTTGGATCACCTCTAGTTTATATTGGGTAGAATGTGGGAAGAATTGAGAGACAGGGGGAAGGGGAGTGAGAGGTGGGGAGCGGAAGGGGGAGAGAGAGAGACAGGAAAGGATAGAGAGTGGGTGTGGCAAGGGAGGGGGGAGACGGGCAAAGCGAGATCGCGGGAAAGGGGGTAAAAGATGCAGAATGGGGGTCGGCAGAGAGAGATTTGGATGGAGAGAAAGTGTAATAGAGACGAGAACCTGTTGTTCCAGGGTCGGTATCAGAGCAGTTTAATATTTATAATTAAAGCCCTTGTTAATTGACGGTGAATTTAATTATTGAGCTAATTTTGAGTATACCCCAGTGAGATTTGAACCCACGACCCTGATTTACTAGACCAGTGCTCTAACCCCTGAGCTATGGAGCCACCTGCTCTGGGAAGTCAGGGGAAGGAGCAGGAAAGTGAGGGGAAGGGAAAAGAGAGAGTGGAAGGAGTGAGAGAGAGGGGGAAGGGGAGAGAGATCGTAAAGAGAGAGAGGGAGGAGGCAGGGGAGACTCCTGCCTCCGTCTCTTCAATATTCGCCTCTCAACATCGATATATCGGGCCTTTCACGTAGTAAAACATCCCAAGGCAACTCAGTCACACTCTGTCCCAATCTCTCTGTCTCTCTGTCTCTTTCTCTCTCTCCCTCTGTCTCTCTCTCTCTCTGTCTCTCTATCACTTTCTCTCTGTCGCTCACTGTCTCTCGAGCCGGAAGGGGTTAGCGAGGGGGAAGGGGAAAGTCAGAAGGGAAAGGAGAGAGAGAGAGAGGGTGGAGAGAGATTAAGGAGTGAGTGGAGAGAGAGGAGCGGAGAGTGGGAAGGGGAGAAAGTGGGGGAAAGGGACAGCGTAAGGGAAGGAGCGAGTGAGAGGGGGAAGGGGAGAGAGGGAGAGAGAGAGATGGAGAGAGAGAGGAGCGTGTCAGTAGTTGTTATTACATCGATAGTCCACTGGGTGGGGCTCTATTAGAGGAAGAGAGAGGGAACGGGAGAGTGAGGGGAAGGAGTGAGAGAGAGAGAAGCGGTGAGTGAGGGGAGGGAGTGAGAGAGAGGGAAGGGGAGAGTGAGGGGAAGGAGTGAGAGAGAGGGAAGGGGTGAGTGAGGGGAAGGAGTGAGAGAGAGAAGGGGAAGAGGGGAGACAGAGGGAACAACAACAATAATGTGTATTTATATAGCGCCTTTAACGTAGTGAAACGTCCCAAGGTGCTCCACAGGAGGATTATGGGATAAAAATTTGACACCGAGCCACAAAAGTAGACATTAGCGCAGGTGAAGAGGTCGGTTTTAAGGAGAGTCTTGAAGGAGGAAAGAGAGGTAGAGAGGTGGAGAGGTTTCGGGAGGGAGTTCCAGAGCTTGGGGCCCAGGCAACAGAAGGCCCGGCCACCGATGGTGGAGCGATTATAATCAGGGATGGTCAGAGGGCAGAATTAGAGGAGTGCAGACATCACGGGGGGTTGTGGGGCTGGAGGAGGTTACAGAGATAGGGATGGGTGTAGGTGCTGGAGGATGTTACAGAGATAGGGAGGGGTGTAGGGGCTGGAGTAGGTTACAGAGATAGGGAGGGGTGTAGGGGCTGGTGGAGATTACAGAGATAGGGAGGGGTGTAGGTGCTGGAGGAGGTTACAGAGATAGGGAGGGGTGTAGGGGCTGGAGGAGGTTACAGAGATAGGGAGGGGTGTAGGGGCTGGAGGAGGTTACAGAGATAGGGAGGGGTGTAGGGGCTGGAGGAGGTTACAGAGATAGGGAGGGGTGTAGGTGCTGGAGGAGGTTCCAGAGATAGGGAGGGGTGTAGGGGCTGGAGGAGGTCCAGAGATAGGGAGAGATGTAGGGGCTGGAGGAGGTTACAGAGATAGGGAGGGGTGTAGTGGCTGGAGGAGGTTACAGAGATAGGGAGGGGTGAAGGTGTTGGAGGAGGTTATAGAGATAGGGAGGGGTGTAGACGCTGGAGGAGGTAACAGAGATAGGGAGGGGTGTAGTGCTAGAGGAAGTTACAGAGATAGGGAGGGGTGTAGGTGTTGGCGGAGGTTATAGAGATATGGAGGGGTGTAGAAGCTGGAGGAGGTAACGGAGATAGGGAGGGGTGTAGTGCTAGAGGAAGTTACAGAGATAGGGAGGGGTGTAGGTGTTGGCGGAGGTTATAGAGATATGGAGGGGTGTAGACGCTGGAGGAGGTAACAGAGATAGGGAGGGGTGTAGTGCTGGAGGAAGTTACAGAGATAGGGAGGCACGAGCGTCATGGAGGGATTTGTAAACAAGGATGAGAATTTTGAAATCGAGGCGTTGCTTAACCGGGAGCCAATGTAGGGCAGAGAGCACAGGGGGTGATGGGTGAGTGGGACTGCGTGTGAGTTAGGACACGGGGCAGGGAGCACAGGGGGTGATGGGTGAGCGGGACTCGGTGAGAGTTAGGACACGGGGCAGTGAGCACAGTGGGTGATGGGTGAGCGGGACTTGGTGCGAGTTAGGACATGGGGCAGAGAGCACAGGCGGTGATGGGTGAGCGGGACTCGGTGCGAGTTAGGACACGGGGCAGTGAGCACAGGGGGTGATGGGTGAGCGGGACTCGGTGAGAGTTAGGACACGGGGCAGTGAGCACAGTGGGTGATGGGTGAGCGGGACTCGGAGCGAGTTAGGACACGGGGCAGTGAGCACAGGGGGTGATGGGTGAGCGGGACTCGGTGCGAGTTAGGACACGGGGCAGTGAGCACAGGGGGTGATGGGTGAGTGGGACTGGGTACTAGTTAGGACACGGGTCAGCGAGCACAGGGGGTGATGGGTGAGCAGGACTCGGTGCGAGTTAGGACATGGGGCAGTGAGCACAGGGGGTGATGCGTGAGCGGGACTCGGTGCGAGTTCGGACACGGGGCACTGAGCACAGGGCGTGATGGGTGAGCGGGACTCGGTGTGAGTTAGGACACGGGGCAGCGAGCACAGCGGGTGATGGGTGAGTGGGACTGGGTGTGAGTTCGGACACGGGGCAGCGAGCACAGGGGGTGATGGGTCAGCGGGACTTGGTGTGAGTTGGGACACGGGGCAGCGAGCACAGGGGGTGATGGGTGAGTGGGACTCGGTGTGAGTTAGGACACGGGGCAGTGAGCACAGAGGGTGATGGATGAGCGGGACTGGGTGTGAGTTAGGACACGGGGCAGTGAGCACAGCGGGTGATGGGTGAGCGGGACTCGGTGTGAGTTCGGACACGGGGCAGCGAGCACAGGGGGTGATGGGTGAGTGGGACTGGGTGCGAGTTAGGACACGGGGCAGTGAGCACAGGGGGTGATGGGTGAGTGGGACTGGGTGCGAGTTAGGACACGGGGCAGTGAGCACAGGGGGTGATGGGTGAGTGGGACTCGGTGCGAGTTCGGACACGGGGCAGCGAGCACAGAGGGTGATGGGTGAGTGGGACTCGGTGCGAGTTAGGACACGGGGTCAGTCGAGTTTTGGATCACCTCTAGTTTATATTGGGGTAGAATGTGGGAAGAATTGAGAGACAGGGGGAAGGGGAATGAGAGGTGGAGAGCGGAAGGGGGAGAGAGAGAGACAGGAAAGGATAGAGAGTGGGTGTGGCAAGGGAGGGGGGAGATGGGCAAAGCGAGATCGCGGGAAAGGGGGTAAAAGATGCAGAATGGGGGTCGGCAGAGAGAGATTTGGATGGAGAGAAAGTGTAATAGAGACGACAGCCTGTTGTTCCAGGGTCGGTATCAGAGCAGTTTAATATTTATAATTAAAGCCCTTGTTAATTGACGGTGAATTTAAATATTGAGCTAATTTTGAGTATGCCCCAGTGAGATTTGAACCCACGACCCTGATTTACTAGACCAGTGCTCTAACCCCTGAGGTGTGGAACCACCTGCTTTGGGAAATGCAGGGTAAGGAGCAGGAAAGAGAGGGGAAGGGAAAAGAGAGAGTGGAAGGAGTGAGAGAGAGGGGGAAGGGGAAATAGAGGGAGAGGGAAGGGTGGCGATGGAGTGAGTGAGAGAGGATAATGGATGAGAGCGGAAGGGGAGAGTAAGTGATGGAAGGGGAGAGAGGGGAAGGGGAGAGGGGGGAAGGGGAGAGAGATGGGAAGGCAAGAGAGGGAGGAGGCAAGGGAGAGAGAAAGGAAAGGGAGAGAGGGAGAGAACGGGAGACTCTGAAAAGAAAGGGAAAAGAGAGCGAGAGAGGAAGGAGGGGAGGGAGGGAAGTGGAGAGTGAAAAGGCGAGGGGAAGGGGAGAGAGGGTGGAGAGACTGGGTTGGAGAAAGAGACAGAGTGAGCGGAGAGAGGGGGTGAGAGAGTGGATAGCGGAGAGAGAGGGTGAGGCGAGGGAGGGGGAAAGGGGGAGAAGGGAATGAGTGAGAGACGGGAAAGCGATAAAAAGGGTCGTGATGGGGAAGGGAGAGAGAGATTTGGAAAGGGAGAGAGAGTGTCAGAGAGAGGAAGGGAGCCTGTTGTTCCAGGGACAGTCTCAGAGCTGTTTAATATTTATAATTAAAGCCCTTGTTAATTGACAGTGAATTTAAATACTGAGCTAATTTTGAGTAGGCCCCAGTGAGATTTGAACTCACGACCCCTGGTTTACGAGACCAGTGCTCTAACCTCTGAGCTATGGAGCCACCTGCTATGAGAAGTCAGGGGAAGGAGCAGGAAAGTGAGGGGAAGGCAAAAGAGAGAGTGGAAGGAGTGAGAGAGAGGTGGAAGGGGAGAGAGATCGGAAAGAGAGAGAGGGAGGAGGCAGGGGAGACTCCTGCCTCCGTCTCTTCAATATTCGCCTCTCAACATCGATATATCGGGTCTTTCACGTAGTAAAACATCCCAAGGCAACTCAGTCACACTCTGTCCCAATCTCTCTGTCTCTCAATCTCTTTCTCTCTCTCCCTCTGTCGCTCTCTCTCTGTCTCTCTATCACTTTCTCTCTGTCGCTAACTGTCTCTCGAGCCGGAAGGAGGTAGAGAGGGGGAAGGGGAAAGTAAGAAGGGAAAGGAGAGAGAGAGAGATGGAGAAGAGGAGAGTGAAGGGAAGGAGTGAGAGAGAGGGAAGGGGAGAGTGAGGGGAAGCAGTGAGAGAGAGGGAAGGGGAGAGTGAGGGGAAGGATTGAGAGAGAGGGAAGGGGTGAGTGAGGGGAAGGATTGAGAGAGAGGGAAGGGGAGAGTGAGGGGAAGGAGTGAGAGAGAGGGAAGGCGAGAGTGAGGGGAAGGAGTGAGAGAGAGGGAAGGGGAGAGTGAGGGGATGGAGTGAGAGAGAGATGGAGAAGGGGAGAGTGAGGGGATGGAGTGAGAGAGAGGGAAGGGGAGAGTGAGGGGAAGCAGTGAGAGAGAGGGAAGGGGAGAGTGAGGGATAGGAGGGAGAGAGAGGGAAGGGGAGAGTGAGGGGAAAGAGTGAGTGAGAGTAAAGGGGAGAGTGAGGGGAAGGAGCAAAAGAGAGGGAAGGGGAGAATGAGGGGAAGGAGTGAAAGAGAGGGAAGGGGAGAGTGAGGGGAAGGAGTGAGAGAGAGGGAAGGGGAGAGTGAGGGGAAGGAGTGAGAGAGCGGGAAGGGGAGAGTGCGGGGAAGGATTGAGAGAGAGGGAAGGGGTGAGTGAGGGGAAGGATTGAGAGAGAGGGAAGGGGAGAGTGAGGGGAAGGAGTGAGAGAGAGGGAAGGGGAGAGTGAGGGGAAGGATTGAGAGAGAGGGAAGGGGAGAGTGAGGGGAAGGAGTGAGAGAGAGTGAAGGGGAGAGTGAGGGGATGGAGTGAGAGAGAGAGAAGGGGAGAATGAGGGGAAGGAGTGAGAGAGAGACGGGGAAGAGGAGAGACAGAGGGAACACCAACAATAATGTATATTTATAAAGCGCCTTTAACGTAGTGAGCACAGGGGGTGATGGGTGAGCGGGACTGGGTGCGAGTTAGGACACGGGGCATTGAGCACAGGGGGTGATGGGTGAGTGGGACTCGGTGCGAGTTAGGACACGGGGCAGCGAGCACAGAGGCTGATGGGTGAGCGGGACTCGGTGCGAGTTAGGACACGGGGTCAGTGAGCACAGGGGGTGATGGGTGAGTGGGACTCGGTGCGAGTTAGGACACGGGGTCAGTGAGCACAGTGGGTGATGGGTGAGTGGGACTGGGTGTGAGTTAGAACACGGGGCAGCGAGCACAGGGGGTGATGGGTGAGTGGGACTCGGTGTGAGTTAGGACACGGGGCAGTGAACACAGGGGGTGATGGGTGAGTGGGACTGGGTGTGAGTTAGGACACGGGGGCAGTGAGCACAGTGGGTGATGGGTGAGTGGGACTGAGTGTGAGTTAGGACACGGGGTCAGCCGAGTTTTGGATCACCTCTAGTTTATATTGGGTGGAATGTGGGAAGAATTGAGAGACAGGGGAAGGGGAGTGAGAGGTGGGGAGCGGAAGGGGGAGAGAGAGAGACAGGAAAGGATAGAGAGTGGATGTGGCAAGGGAGGGGGGAGACGGGCAAAGCGAGATCGCGGGAAAGGGGGTAAAAGATGCAGAATGGGGGTCGGCAGAGAGAGATTTGGATGGAGAGAAAGTGTAATAGAGACGACAACCTGTTGTTCCAGGGTCGGTGTCAGAGCTGTTTAATATTTATAATTAAAGCCCTTGTTAATTGACGGTGAATTTAAATATTGAGCTAATTTTGAGTAAGCCCCAGTGAGATTTGAACCCACGACCCTGATTTACTAGACCAGTGCTCTAACCCCTGAGCTATGGAACCACCTGCTTTGGGAAATGCAGGGTAAGGAGCAGGAAAGATAGGGGAAGGGAAAAGAGAGAGTGGAAGGAGTGAGAGAGAGGGGGAAGGGGAAATAGAGGGAGAGGGAAGGGTGGCGATGGAGTGAGTGAGAGAGGATAATGGATGAGAGCGGAAGGGGAGAGTAAGTGATGGAAGGGGAGAGAGGGGAAGGGGAGAGGGGGGAAGGGGAGAGAGATGGGAAGGCAAGAGAGGGAGGAGGCAAGCGAGAGAGAAAGGAAGGGGAGAGAGAGGGAGAACGGGAGACTCTGAAAAGAAAGGGAAAAGAGAGCGAGAGAGGAAGGAGGGGAGGGAGGGAAGTGGAGAGTGAAAAGGCGAGGGGAAGGGGAGAGAGGGTGGAGAGACTGGGTTGGAGAAAGAGACAGAGTGAGCGGAGAGAGGGGGTGAGAGAGTGGATAGCGGAGAGAGAGGGTGAGGCGAGGGAGGGGGAAAGGGGGAGAAGGGAATGAGTGAGAGACGGGAAAGCGATAAAAAGGTGTAGAACGGGTCGTGATGGGGAAGGGAGAGAGAGATTTGGGAAAGGGAGAGAGAGTGTCAGAGACACAAGAAGGAGGAGAGAGGAGGGGAGCCTGTTGTTCCAGGGACAGTCTTGGAGCTGTTTAATATTGATAATTAAAGCCCTTGTTAATTGACAGTGAATTTAAACACTGAGCTAATTTTGAGGAGGCCCCAGTGAGATTTGAACTCATGACCGCTGGTTTACTAGACCAGTGCTCTAACCCCTGAGCTATGGAGCCACCTGCTCTGGGAAAGACAGGGGAAGGAGCAGGAAAGAGAGGGGAAGGGAAAAGAGAGAGTGGAAGGAGTGAGAGAGAGGGGGAAGGGGAGAGAGATCGGAAAGAGAGAGAGGGAAGAGGCAGGGGAGACGCCTGCCTCCCTCTCTTCAATATTCACCTCTCAACATCGATATATCGGGTCTTTCACGTTGTAAAACATCCCAAGGCAACTCAGTCACACTCTGCCCCAATCTCTCTGTCTCTCAATCTCTTTCTCTCTCTCCCTCTGTCTCTCTCTCTCTCTGTCTCTCTATCACTTTCTCTCTGTCGCTCACTGTCTCTCGAGCCGGAAGGGGTTAGAGAGGGGGAAGGGGAAAGTCAGAAGGGAAAGGAGAGAGAGAGAGAGAGAGAGGGAGGGGAGAGATTGAGGAGTGAGTGGAGAGAGAGGAGCGGAGAGTGGGAAGGGGAGAAAGCGGGGGAAAGGAACAGGGAGAGGGAAGGAGTGAGTGAGAGTGGGAAGGGGAGATCGAGAGAGAGAGAGATGGAGAGAGAGCGGAGCGTGTCAGTCGTTGTTATTACATCGATAGTCCACTAGGTGGGGCTCTATTAGAGGAAGAGAGAGGGAAGGGGAGAGTGAGGGGAAGGAGTGAGAGAGAGGGAAGGGGAGAGTGAGGGGAAGGAGTGAGAGAGAGGGAAGGGGAGAGTGAGGGAAAGGAGTGATAGAGAGGGAAGGGGAGAGTGAGGGGAAGGAGTGAGAGAGAGGGAAGGGGAGAGAGAGGGGAAGGAGTGAGAGAGAGGGAAGGGGAGAGTGACGGGAAGGAGTGAGAGAGAGGGAAGGGGAGAGTGAGGGGAAGGAGTGAGAGAGAGGGAAGGGGAGAGTGAGGGGAATGAGTGAGAGAGAGGGAAGGGGAGAGTGAGGGGAAGGAGTGAGAGAGAGGGAAGGGGAGAGTGAGGGGAAGGAGTGAGAGAGAGACGGGGAAGAGGACAGTGAGGTGAAGGAGTGAGGGAGAGGGAAGGGGAGAGTGAGGGGAAGGAGTGAGAGAGAGGGAAGGGGAGAGTGTGGGGAAGGAGTGAGAGAGAGACGGGGAAGAGGAGAGACAGAGGGAACAACAACAATAATGTATATTTATATAGCGCCTTTAACGTAGTGAAACGTCCCAAGCTGCTCCACAGGAGGATTATGGGATAAACATTTGACACCGAGCCACAAAAGTAGAAATTAGCGCAGGTGAAGAGGTCGGTTTTAAGGAGCGTCTTGAAGGAAGAAAGAGAGGTAGAGAGGCGGAGAGGTTTAGGGAGGGAGTTCCAGAGCTTGGGGCTCAGGCAACAGAAGGCCCGGCCACCGATGGTGGAGCGATTATAATCAGGGATAGTCAGAGGGCAGAATTAGAGGAGTGCAGACATCTCGGGGGGTTGTGGGGCCGGAGGGAATTACAGAGATAGGGAGGGATGTAGGGGCTGGAGGAGGTTAAAGAGATAGGGAGTAGTGAGGGGCCATGGAGGGATTTGTAAACAAGGATGAGAATTTTGAAATCGAGGCATTGCTTATCCGGGAGCCAATGTAGGGCAGAGAGCACAGGGGGTGATGGGTGAGCGGGACTCGGTGCGAGTTAGGAAACGGGGGCAGTGAGCACAGTGGGTGATGGGTGAGCGGGACTCGGTGTGAGTTAGGACACGGGGCAGTGAGCACAGTGGGTGATGGGTGAGCGGGACTCGGTGCGAGTTAGGACATGGGGGCAGTGAGCACAGTGGGTGATGGGTGAGCGGGACTCGGTGTGAGTTAGGACACGGGGCAGTGAGCACAGTGGGTGATGGGTGAGCAGGACTCGGTGCGAGTTAGGACACGGGGCAGCGAGCACAGGGGGTGATGGGTGAGCGGGACTCGATGCGAGTTAGGACACGGGGCAGTGAGCACAGGGGGTGATGGGTGAGCGGGACTCGGTGCGAGTTAGGACACGGGGTCAGCGAGCACAGGGGGTGATGGGTGAGCGGGACTGGGTGTGAGTTAGGACACGGGGCAGCGAGCACAGTGGGTGATGGGGGAGCGGGACTCGGTGCGAGTTAGGACACGGGGCAGTGAGCACGGGGTGATGGGTGAGTGGGACTGGGTGCGAGTTAGGACACAGGGGCAGCGAGCACAGTGGGTGATGGGTGAGTGGGACTCGGTGCGAGTTAGGACACGGGGCAGCGAGCACAGGGGGTGATGGGTGAGCGGGACTGGGTGTGAGTTAGGACACAGGGGCAGCGAGCACAGCGGGTGATGGGTGAGTGGGACTCGGTGCGAGTTAGGACACGGGGTCAGTCGAGTTTTGGATCACCTCGAGTTTATATTGGGGTAGAATGTGGGAAGAATTGAGAGACAGGGGGAAGGGGAGTGAGAGGTGGAGAGCGGAAGGGGGAGAGAGAGAGAGACAGGAAAGGATAGAGAGTGGGTGTGGCAAGGGAGGGGGGAGACGGGCAAAGTGAGATAGCGGGAAAGGGGGTAAAAGATGCAGAATGGGGGTCGACAGAGAGAGATTTGGATGGAGAGAAAGTGTAATAGAGACGACAACCTGTTGTTCCAGGGTCGGTATCAGAGCAGTTTAATATTTATAATTAAAGCCCTTGTTAATTGACGGTGAATTTAAATATTGAGCTAATTTAGAGTATGCCCCAGTGAGATTTGAACCCACGACCCTGATTTACTAGACCAGAGCTCTAACCCCTGAGCTATAGAACCACCTGTTTTGGGAAACGCAGGGTAAGGAGCAGGAAAGAGAGGGGAAGGGAAAAGAGAGAGTGGAAGGAGTGAGAGAGAGGGGGAAGGGGAAATAGAGGGAGAGGGAAGGGTGGCGATGGAGTGAGTGAGAGAGGATAATGGATGAGAGCGGAAGGGGAGAGTAAGTGATGGAAGGGGAGAGAGGGGAAGGGGAGAGGGGGGAAGGGGAGAGAGATGGGAAGCCAAGAGAGGGAGGAGGCAAGGGAGAGAGAAAGGAAGGGGAGAGAGAGGGAGAACGGGAGACTCTGAAAAGAAAGGGAAAAGAGAGAAAGGAGGGGAGGGAGGGAGGTGGAGAGTGAAAAGGCGAGGGGAAGGGGAGAGAGGGTGGTGAGACTGGGTTGGCGAAAGAGACAGAGTGAGCGGAAAGAGGGGGTGAGAGAGTGGATAGCGGAGAGAGAGGGTGAGGCGAGGGAGGGGGAAAGGGGGAGAAGGGAATGAGTGAGAGACGGGAAAGCGATAAAAAGGTGTAGAACGGGTCGTGATGGGGAAGGGAGAGAGAGAGAGAGTGTCAGAGACACAAGAAGGAGGAGAGAGGGGGGATCCTGTTGTTGCAGGGACAGTCTTGGAGCTGTTTGATATTTATAATTAAAGCCCTTGTGAATTGACAGTGAATTTAAATACTGAGCTAATTTTAAGTCGGCCCCAGTGACTTTTGATCTCACGACCCCTGGTTTACGAGACCAGTGCTCTAACCCCTGAGCTATGGAGCCACCTGCTATGGGAAAGACAGGGGAAGGAGCAGGAAAGAGAGGGGAAGGGAAAAGAGAGAGTGGAAGGAGTGAGAGAGAGGGGGAAGGGGAGAGAGATCGGAAAGAGAGAGAGGGAGGAGGCAGGGGAGACTCCTGCCTCCGTCTCTTCAATATTCGCCTCTCAACATCGATATATCGGGTCTTTCACGTAGTAAAACATCCCAAGGCAACTCAGTCACACTCTGCCCCAATCTCTCTGTCTCTCAATCTCTTTCTCTCTCTCCCTCTGTCTCTCTCTCTCTCTGTCTCTCTCTCTCTCTGTCTCTCTATCACTTTCTCTCTGTCGCTCACTGTCTCTCGAGCCGGAAGGAGGTAGAGAGGGGGAAGGGGAAAGTAAGAAGGGAAAGGAAGAGAGAGAGAGAGGGAGGAGAGAGATTGAGGAGTGAGTGGAGAGAGAGGAGCGGAGAGTGGGAAGGGGAGAAAGCGGGGGAAAGGAACAGCGTGAGGGAAGGAGAGAGTGAGAGGGGGAAGGGGAGAGAGGGAGAGAGAGAGAGATGGAGAGAGAGCGGAGCGTGTCAGTAGTTGTTATTACATCGATAGTCCACTAGGTGGGGCTCTATTAGAGGAAGAGAGAGGGAACGGGAGAGTGAGGGGAAGGAGTGAGAGAGATGGAAGGGGAGAGTGAGGGGAAGGAGTGAGAGAGAGGGAAGGGGAGAGTGAGGGAAAGGAGAGATAGAGAGGGAAAGGGAGAGTGAGGGGAAGGAGTGAGAGAGAGGGAAGGGGAGAGAGAGGGGAAGGAGTGAGAGAGAGGGAAAGGGAGAGTGAGGGGAAGGAGTGAGAGAGAGGGAAGGGGAGAGTGAGGGGAAGGAGTGAGAGAGAGGGAAGGGGAGAGTGAGGGGAAGGAGTGAGAGAGAGATGGAGAAGAGGAGAGTGAGGGGAAGGAGTGAGAGAGAGGGAAGGGGAGAGTGAGGGGAAGGAGTGAGAGAGAGGGAAGGGGAGAGTGAGGGGAACGAGTTAGAGAGAGGGAAGGTGAGAGTGAGGGGAAGGAGTGAGAGAGAGGGAAGGGGAGAGTGAGGGGAAGGAGTGAGAAAGAGACAGAGAAGAGGAGAGTGAGGGGAAGGATTGAGAGAGAGGGAAGGGGAGAGTGAGGGGAACGAGTTAGAGAGAGGGAAGGGGAGAGTGAGGGGAAGGAGTGAGAGAGAGAGAAGGGGAGAGTGAGGGGAAGGAGTGAGAGAGAGAGGGAAGGGGAGAGTGAGGGGAAGGAGTGAGAGAGAGGGAAGGGGTGAGTGAGGGGAAGGAGTGAGAGAGAGGGAAGGGGAAAGTGAGGGGAAGGAGTGAGAGAGAGGGAAGGGGAGAGTGAGGGGAAGGAGTGAGAGAGAGACGGGGAAGAGGAGAGACAGAGGGAACACCAACAATAATGTATATTTATATAGCGCCTTTAACGTAGTGAAACGTCCCAAGGTGCTCCACAGGAGGATTATGGGATAAAAATTTGACACCGAGCCACAAAAGTAGAAATTAGCGCAGGTGAAGAGGTCGGTTTTAAGGAGAGTCTTGAAGGAGGAAAGAGAGGTAGAGAGGCGGAGAGGTTTAGGGAGGGAGTTCCAGAGCTTGGGGCCCAGGCAACAGAAGGCACGGCCACCGATGGTGGAGCGATTATAATCAGGGATGGTCAGGAGGGCAGATATAGAGGAGTGCAGACATCTCGGGGGGTTGTGGGGCTGGAGGAGGTTACAGAGATAGGGAGGGGTGTAGGGGCTGGCGGTGGTTACAGAGATAGGGAGGGGTGTAGGGGCTGGAGGAGATTACAGAGAAAGGGAGGGTTGTGGGGCTGGAGGAGATTACAGAGATAGGGAGGGGTGTAGGGGCTGGAGGAGATTACAGAGAAAGGGAGGGTTGTGGGGCTGGAGGAGATTACAGAGATAGGGAGGGGTGTAGGGCTGGAGGAGATTACAGAGATAGGGAGGGTTGTGGGGCTGGAGGAGGTTACAGAGATAGGGAGTAGTGAGGGGCCATGCAGGGATTTGTAAACAAGGATGAGAATTTTGAAATCGAGGCATTGCTTAACCGGGAGCCAATGTCGGGCAGTGAGCACAGGGGGAGATGGGTGAACGGGACTCGGTGTGAGTTAGGACACGGGGCAGTGAGCACAGAGGGTGATGGGTGAGTGGGACGCGGTGCGAGTTAGGACACGGGGCAGTGAGCACAGTGGGTGATGGGTGAGCGGGACTCGGTGCGAGTTAGGACACGGGGTCAGCGAGCACAGGGGGAGATGGGTGAGCGGGACTGGGTGCGAGTTAGGACACGGGGGCAGTGAGCACAGGGGGTGATGGGTGAGTGGGACTCGGTGTGAGTTAGGACACGGGGCAGTGAGCACAGGGGGTGATGGGTGAGTGGGACTCGGTGCGAGTTAGGACACGGGGTCAGTGAGCACAGTGGGTGATGGGTGAGTGGGACTGGGTGTGAGTTAGGACACGGGGCAGTGAGCACAGGGGGTGATGGGTGAGCGGGACTCGGTGCGAGTTAGGACACGGGGGCAGTGAGCACAGGGGGTGATGGGTGAGCAGGACTGCGTGTGAGTTCGGACACGCGGCAGCGAGCACAGGGGGTGATGGGTGAGCGGGACTGGGTGTGAGTTAGGACACAGGGTCAGTGAGCACAGTGGGTGATGGGTGAGTGGGACTGGGTGTGAGTTAGGACACAGGGTCAGCGAGCACAGGGGGTGATGGGTGAGCGGGACTGGGTGTGAGTTAGGACACGGGGCAGTGAGCACAGCGGGTGATGGGTGAGCGGGACTTGGTGTGAGTTAGGACACGGGGCAGTGAGCACAGGGGGTGATGGGTGAGCGGGACTCGGTGTGAGTTAGGACACGGGGTCAGCGAGCACAGGGGGTGATGGGTGAGTGGGACTGGGTGTGAGTTAGGACATGGGGCAGCGAGCACAGGGGGTGATGGGTGAGCGGGACTGGGTGTGAGTTAGGACACAGGGTCAGTGAGCACAGGGGGTGATGGGTGAGCGGGACTGGGTGTGAGTTAGGACACGGGTCAGTGAGCACAGCGGGTGATGGGTGAGCGGGACTGGGTGTGAGTTCGGACACGGGGCAGTGAGCACAGAGGGTGATGGGTGAGTGGGACTCGGTGCGAGTTAGGACACGGGGTCAGCCGAGTTTTGGATCACCTCTAGTTTATATTGGGGTAGAATGTGGGAAGAATTGAGAGACAGGGGGAAGGGGAGTGAGAGGTGGGGAGCGGAAAGGGGAGAGAGAGAGACAGGAAAGGATAGAGAGTGGGTGTGGCAAGGGAGGGGGGAGACGGGCAAAGCGAGATCGCGGGAAAGGGGGTAAAAGATGCAGAATGGGGGAAGGCAGAGAGAGATTTGGATGGAGAGAAAGTGTAATAGAGACGACAACCTGTTGTTCCAGGGTCGGTATCAGAGCAGTTTAATATTTATAATTAAAGCCCTTGTTAATTGACGGTGAATTTATATATTGAGCTAATTTTGAGTAAGCCCCAGTGAGATTTGAACCCACGACCCTGATTTACTAGACCAGTGCTCTAACCCCTGAGCTATGGAACCACCTGTTTTGGGAAACGCAGGGTAAGGAGCAGGAAAGAGAGGGGAAGGGAAAAGAGAGAGTGGAAGGAGTGAGAGAGAGGGGGAAGGGGAAATAGAGGGAGAGGGAAGGGTGGCGATGGAGTGAGTGAGAGAGGATAATGGATGAGAGCGGAAGGGGAGAGTAAGTGATGGAAGGGGAGAGAGGGGAAGGGGAGAGGGGGGAAGGGGAGAGAGATGGGAAGGCAAGAGAGGGAGGAGGCAAGGGAGAGAGAAAGGAAAGGGAGAGAGAGGGAGAACGGGAGACTCTGAAAAGAAAGGGAAAAGAGAGCGAGAGAGGAAGGAGGGGAGGGAGGGAAGTGGAGAGTGAAAAGGCGAGGGGAAGGGGAGAGAGGGTGGAGAGACTGGGTTGGCGAAAGAGACAGAGTGAGCGGAGAGAGGGGGTGAGAGAGTGGATAGCGGAGAGAGAGGGTGAGGCGAGGGAGGGGGAAAGGGGGAGAAGCGAATGAGTGAGAGACGGGAAAGCGATAAAAAGGTGTAGAACGGGTCGTGATGGGGAAGGGAGAGAGAGATTTGGAAAGGGAGAGAGAGTGTCAGAGACACAAGAAGGAGGAGAGAGGAGAGGAGCCTGTTGTTCCAGGGACAGTCTCAGAGCTGTTTAATATTTATAACTAAAGTCCTTGCTCATTGACAGTGAATTTAAACACTGAGCTCATTTTGAATAGACCCCAGTGAGATTTGAACTCATGACCGCTGGTTTACTAGACCAGTGCTCTAACCCCTGAGCTGTGGAGCCACCTGCTCTGGGAACTCCGGGGAAGGAGCAGGAAAGTGAGGGGAAGGGAAAAGAGAGAGTGGAAGGATTAAGAGAGAGGGGGAAGGGGAGAGAGTGGAAGGAGTGAGAGAGAGGGGGAAGGGGAGAGAGATCGGAAAGAGAGAGAGGGAGGAGGCAGGGGAGACTCCTGCCTCCGTCTCTTCAATATTCACTTCTCAACATCGATATATCGGGTCTTTCACGTAGTAAAACATCCCAAGGCAACTCAGTCACACTCTGCCCCAATCTCTCTGTCTCTCAATCTCTTTCTCTCTCTCTCTCTGTCTCTCTCTCTCTCTGTCTCTCTATCACTTTCTCTCTGTCGCTCACTGTCTCTCGAGCCGGAAGGGGTTAGCGAGGGGGAAGGGGAAAGTCAGAAGGGAAAGGAGAGAGAGAGAGAGAGAGGGAGGAGAGAGATTGAGGAGTGAGTGGAGAGAGAGGAGCGGAGAGTGGGAAGGGGAGAAAGCGGGGAAAAGGGACAGGGAGAGGGAAGGAGTGAGTGAGAGGGGGACGGGGAGAGAGGGAGAGAGAGAGATGGAGAGAGAGAGGTGCATGTCAGTAGTTGTTATTACATCGATAGTCCACTAGGTGGGGCTCTATTAGAGGAAGAGAGAGGGAACGGGAGAGTGAGGGGAAGGAGTGAGAGAGAGGGAAGTGGAGAGTGAGGGGAGGGAGTGAGAGAGAGGGAAGGGGAGAGTCAGGGGAAGGAGTGAGAGAGAGGGAAGGGTGAGTAAGGAGAAGGAGTGAGAGAGAGGGAAGGGGAGAGTCAGGGGAATGAGTGAGAGAGAGGGAAGCAAAGTGTGAGGGGAAGGAGTGAGAGAGAGAGTGAGGGGAAGGAGTGAAAGAGAGATGGGGAAGAGGAGAGTGAGGTGAAGGAGTGAGAGAGAGGGAAGGGGAGAGTGAGGGGAAGGAGTGAGAGTCAGGGAAGGGGAGAGTGAGGGGAAGGAGTGAGAGAGACGGGGAGAGTGAGGGGAAGGAGTGAGAGAGAGACGGGGAAGAGGAGAGTGAGGTGAAGGAGTGAGAGAGAGGGAAGGGGAGAGTGAGGGGAAGGAGTGAGAGAGAGGGAAGGGGAGAGTGAGGGGAAGGAGTGAGAGAGAGGGAAGGGGAGAGTGAGGGGAAGGAGTGAGAGAGAGACGGGGAAGAGGAGAGACAGAGGGAACACCAACAATAATGTATATTTATATAGCGCCTTTAACGTAGTGAAACGTCCCAGGGTGCTCCACAGGAGGATTATGGGATAAAAATTTGACACCGAGCCACAAAAGTAGAAATTAGCGCAGGTGAATAGGTCGGTTTTAAGGAGAGTCTTGAAGGAGGAAAGAGAGGTAGAGAGGCGGAGAGGTTTCGGGAGGGAGTTCCAGCGCTTGGGGCCCAGGCAACAGAAGGCAAGGCCACCGATGGTGGAGCGATTATAATCAGGGATGGTCAGGAGGGCAGAATTCGAGGAGTGCAGACATCAGGACATTAGGAACAGGAGTAGGCCATCTAGCCCCTTGAGCCTGCTCCGCCATTCAATGATTGTGGGGTTACAGAGATGGGGAGGGTTGTGGGAAGTTACAGAGATAGGGAGGGTTGTGGGGCTGGAGGAGGTTACAGAGATAGTGAGTGGTGAGGGGCCATGGAGTGATTTGTAAACAAGGATGAGAATTTTGAAATCGAGGCATTTCTTAACCGGGAGCCAATGTAGTGCAGCGAGCACAGGGGGAGATGGGTGAGCGGGACTCGGTGCGAGTTAGGACATGGGGCAGTGAGCACAGGGGGAGATGGGTGAGCGGGACTCGGTGCGAGTTAGAACACGGGGCAGCCGAGTTTTGGATCACTTCTAGTTTATATTGGGTAGAATGTCGAAAGAAGTGTGAGAGAGGATAGTGAGTGTGGCGAGGTCAGGGCAAGGGAAATGAGTGAGAGACAGGGAAAGCAAGCAATTTGGAAGGGGAGAGAGAGTTGAAGAGACACAAGAAGGACACAAGACTGACCATTCCTCATTCTTCAAACACACAGCACTAACTGGGGAATGACCCACAACCCAGGGCAGGTGGTTCCATAGCTCAGGGGTTAGAGCACTGGTCTTGTAAACCAGTGGTTGTGGGTACAAATCTCACTGAGGCTGACTCAAAATTAGTTTAGTATTTAAATTCACTGTCAATTAACAAGGGCTTTAATTATAAATATTAAACAGTTCCCAGACTGACTCTGGAACTACAAGCACTGTCTTGTCCACATTAAAAGATTACCACATTTAGATTGTACTTGAAGTGCTGTAACCTGCAGATATACAGACCGAAAGCTAGAAAGTGGGATTAGGCTTGTTCGGTGGGTGTGGATACAGTGGGCCAAAATGGGTTTCTGCCTTATTCCCTTCTCACTCAATCTCTCGACCTGACTCTCTGTCTGTCTCTTACATCATCATCATCATCATAGGCAGTCCCTGGGAATAGAGGAGAACTTCCGTTGCCTGCGCTTGGTCTCTGCACGCTCTCGGCGATGAGACTTGTGGTGCTCAGCGCCCTCCCGGATGCACTTCCTCCACTCCGGGCGGACTGGTCTTTGGGCCCAGGGACTCCCAGGTGTAGGTGGGGATGTTGCACTTTATCAGGGGAGGCTTTGAGGGTGTCCCTTGTAACGTTTCCTCTGTCCACCTTTGTCTCGTTTGCCGTGTGGGAGTTCCGATTCGAGCGCTTGCTTTGGGGAGTCTCGTGTCTGGGGACCATGCGGACAATGTGGCCCTGCCCAGCGGAGCTGGTCAAGCAGGAAGGAGCAGGAAGGTACACAAGCAGGAGGTAGAAAGAGGAAGCAAAAGGACAAACAGAGAGACGGAAGAGGCGCTGCAGAGAACGGATAGAAGGAGAACCGACCGGTCACGGAACCAACAACCACAAACCTACAATAACTACAGCCAGGAATGGCGATTGTATGTCTTCAGTCGATTTCTCTCAGCAGTCTCGTCCTGTAGTTTTTAGTCGGTTTTTTGTTGTGTAATAAAACGGACCCTGGGTTAAGCCTAAAATTTTGTTCCATGTGTTGTCCTCTCCCCACTAGAAGTTCCGAGGTCTAACAATCAGTGAACAACACACACCCCGACACACTCTCTCTCTGTCTCTCAAGGGGGAAGGGCAGAGAGAGAGAGGAGGGAGGGGAGAGAGAGGAAGAAAGGCCGAGGGTGAAAAGGGTAAAGGGAAAGTGAGAACGAGAGGGGACGGGGAGAGGGAGGGGGAATGGGAGAGAAAGAAAGAGAGAAAGAGGAGGAAAGGGAAAAAGGCAGAGAGGATGGGTAGAGAAAGAGGGGGAAGGAAAGACAGAGGAAGTGGAGAGTGGGAAGGGTGAGAAAGACAGTGCAAGGGAGTAAGCGGGACTGGGAGAGAGAAAGGGGAAGGAGAGTGAATGGAATGAGAGAGAAATATAAAGGGCAGTGATGGGGAAGGCAGAGAGAGAGGAATTGAGAGCCTGGAGTTCCAGGATCTGTCTTGGAGCTGTTTAATATTTATAATTACAGTCCTTGTTAATTGGCAGTGTATTTAAATACTGAGCAACCCCAGTGAGATTTGAAACAACGACCACTGGTTTACGAGACCAGTGCTCTAACCCCTGAGCTATGGAACCACCAGCCCTGGGCTGTGGGTCATTCCCCAGTTAGTGCTGTGTGTTTGAAGAATGTGGAGGGGTCAGTGAAACGCTCAGATTGTGTCTCATCCCCGACTCCTGCCTCCGTCTCTTCAATATTCGCCTCTCAACATCGATATATCGGGTCTTTCACGTATAAAACATCCCAAGGCAACTCAGTCACACTCTGTCCCAATCTCTCTGTCTCTCTCTGTCTCTCTCTCATTCTCTGCCTCTCTCTCTCTCTCTCTCCGTGTCTCCCTCACTTTTTCTCTGCTTCTGGATGGGGAAGGGGAGAGAGAAAAGGAGAGGGGAAGAGATAGAGGGGGAGGGGGGAGAGGGGGGAAGGAGTGAGAGAGATAGGGGGAAGGGGAAAGAGAAAAAAGGAACCTGTTGTTCCAGGGTCGGTTTTGGAGCTGGTTAATATTTATAATTAAAGCCCTTGCTAGTTGACCATGAATTTAAATACTGAGCTAATTTTGAGTGGGCCCTCGGGATATTTGAACCCACGACTACTGGTTTAACAAGACCATAGCTCTAACCCCCGAGTTATGGAGCCACCTGCCTTGGCCTGGCTCTCTGTGTCTCTCTCTCTCGTTCTCTCTGTCTCTCACTTTCTCTCTGTCTCTCGAGAGGGAAGGGGAGAGAGGAGGAGAGGGAGAAAGAGAGGGGTTAAGGGAGAGAGGGAGGGGAGAGATAGAGGGGGAAGGCGAGAGAGAATGGTACGGTGAGGGAATGGGGGAAAGAGAGGGGGAAGGGAAACATAGAAACATAGACATAGAAACATAGAAACATAGAAAATAGGTACAGGAGTAGGCCATTCGGCCCTTCGAGCCTGCACCACCATTCAATGAGTTCATGGCTGATCATGCAACTTCAGTACCCCATTCCTGCTTTCTCACCATACCCCTTGATCCCCCTAGTAGTAAGGACTACATCTAACTCCCTTTTGAATAGATTGAGTGCATTGGCCTCAACTACTTTCTGTGGTAGAGAATTCCACAGGTTCACCATTCTCTGGGTGAAGAAGTTTCTCCTCATCTCAGTCCTAAATGGCTTACCCCTTATCCTTAGACTGTGACCCCTGGTTCCGGACTTCCCCAACATTGGGAACATTCTTCCTGCATCTAACATGTCTAAACCCGTCAGAATTTTAAACGTTTCTATGAGGTCCCCTCTCATTCTTCTGAACTCCAGTGAATACAAGCCCAGTTGATCCAGTATTTCTTGATATGTCAGTCCCGCCATCCCAGGAATCGGTCTGGTGAACCTTCGCTGCACTCCCTCAATAGCAAGAATGTCCTTCCTCAGGTTAGGAGACCAAAACTGTACACAATACTCCAGGTGTGGCCTCACCAAGGCCCTGTACAACTGCAGTAACACCTCCCTGCCCCTGTACTCAAATCCCCTCGCTATGAAGGCCAACATGCCATTTGCTTTCTTAACCGCCTGCTGTACCTGCATGCCAACCTTCAATGACTGATGTACCATGACACACAGGTCTCGTTGCACCTCCCCTTTTCCTAATCTGCCGCCATTCAGATAATAGTCTGTCTCTCTGTTTTTACCACCAAAGTAGATAACCTCACATTTATCCACATTATACTTCATCTGCCATGCATTTGCCCACTCACCTAACCTATCCAAGTCACTCTGCAGCCTCATAGCATCCTCCTCGCAGCTCACACTGCCACCCAACTTAGTGTCATCCGCAAATTTGGAGATACTACATTTAATCCCCTGGTCTAAATCATTAATGTACAATGTAAACAGCTGGGGCCCCAGCACAGAACCTTGCAGTACCCCACTAGTCACTGCCTGCCATTCTGAAAAGTACCCATTTACTCCTACTCTTTGCTTCCTGTCTGACAACCAGTTCTCAATCCACGTCAGCACACTACCCCCAATCCCATGTGCTTTAACTTTGCACATGGGATTGGGGTAGTGTGCTGAGAGGGGAAAGGGGAGATAGACAGAGAGGGGAGTGGAGAGTGAGAAGGGAGGGGCAAAGGGGAGAGCGAGAGGGGGTCGTGAGAGGGGAAGGAGTGACAGAGAGAGAGGGTGAAGAGAGAGTGAAGGGTAAGGAAGGGAGAGGGGAGAGAGAAGGAGGGGGTTGGAGAGAGATAGAGGTGGAAGGAAAGGGAGAGGAAGGGGAGGGGAGGAAGGGGGAGAGAAAGGGGGAGTGAGAAAGGGGGAAGGAGAGTGAGTGGAGGAGAGAGAGAGAGAGCGGGACACAGGAGAGACAGAGGAGGAAAGAAATGGAGCGGGGGAACGGGAGAGGATGGGTAGAGAGGGACGGAAATAGAGAGGGGGAAGGGAAGAGAGAGGAATTGGAGAGTGGGAAGGGAGGGCGAGAGACAGGGGACGGGGGGAAAGGGAGACAGGGAGAGGGGGGAAAGGGGGACAGGGAGAGGGGGGAAAGGGGGACAGGGAGAGGGGGGAAGGAGAGCGAGAGAAGAAAAATAAAAGGCAGTGATGGGGAAGGCAGAGAGAGAGATCAAGAGCCTGCAGTTTGAGGGTTGGTCTTGGAGCTGTTTAATATTTATAATTTAACCCCTTGTTAATTGATGGTGAATTTAAATACTGAGTGAACTTTGATTAGGCCCCAGTCAGATTTGAACTCATAACTGCTGATTTACGAGAGCAGTGCTCTAACCCCTGAGCTATGGAGCCAGCTCCGCTGGGAAAGACCGGGGAAGGAGCAGGAAAGAGAGGGGAAGGGGAGAGAGAGAGAGGGATTGTTTCATCGCAACTTCTCGTCTTGCATTATCTCGGTAACGTTGACGGAAGGATGCGTTTGTCTGGTTGATCACCCCAATGGGAAGGGGAGAGAGAGAGAAAGGACGCAGGGGAGAGAGAGGGAGAAGGTGAGAATCTGAAAGGAAAGAGAAAGGGAGAAGGTGAGGCAATAGGCATGGAAAGCAGATGGAGAACAGTTTGTGATGGGGAAGTGGGAGAGAGTGTGTCAGAGAGACAAGCCTGCTGTTCCAGAATCGGTCTTGGAGCTGGTTAATATTTATAATTAAACCCTTGTTAACTAATGGTGAATTTAAATATTAAGCTAATTTTGAGCAGGACCCAGCCTCGGGTTTACTGGACAAGTGCTCTAACCCGTGAGCTATGGAGCCACCTGCGCTGGGTTTGCTCTCTGTGTCTCTTTCTCTCGTTCTCTCACTTTTTCTCTGTCTCTCGAGGGGGAAGGGGAGAGAGAGGGAGGAAGGTGAGAGCGATGGGGGAGGGGATAGAGAGAGGGGAAGGGGGGGAGAGAGGGAGGGGAAGGGGAGAGAGAGGGAGGAAGGTGAGAGCGATGGGGGAGGGGATAGAGAGAGGGGGAAGGGGGGGAGAGAGGGAGGGGAAGGGGAGAGAGAGGGGAAGGGGAGAGAGAGGGGAAGGGGAGAAAGTGGGGAAGGGGAAAAAGAAGGAATGGGAGTGAGAGGGGGAAGGCGAGAGAGAGGGGAAGGGGAGAGAGAGAGAGAGAGAGAGTGAGGGGAAGGGGAGAGAGAGGGGGAAGGGAAGAGAGAGAGGGGGAAGGGAGAGAGAGGGGGAAGGGGGGAGAGAGAGGGGGAAGGGAGAGAGTGTGGGAAGGGGAGAGAGAGGGGGAAGGGAGAGAGTGTGGGAAGGGGAGAGAGAGGGGGAAGGGGAGAGAGAGGGGAAGGGGAGAGAGAGGGGAAGGGGGGAGAGAGAGGGGAAGGGGGGAGACTGAGGGGGAAGGGGGGAGAGAGAGGGGAAGGGGGGAGAGAGAGGGGGAAGGGGAGAGAGAGAGGGGAAGGGGAGAGGGTGGGGAAGGGGAGAGCAATGGGAGGGGGAGAGAGAGAGGGAATTGGAGAGAGAGAGAGGGGAGAGGGGAATGGGAGAGCAAGGGGGAAGGGGAGAGAGGGGGAAGGGGAGAGAGAGGGGGAAGGGGAGAGAGTGTGGGAAGGGGAGAGAGAGGGGGAAGGGGAGAGAGAGGGGGAAAGGGAGAGAGAGGGGAGAAGGGGAGAGAGAGGGCGAAGGGGAGAGAGAGGGGAAGGGAGAGAGAGAGGGGGAAGGGGAGAGAGAGGGGGAAGGGGAGAGACAGGGGGAAGGGGGAAGAGAGAGAGGGAAGGGGAGAGAGTGTGGGAAGGGGAGAGGGAGGGGGAAGGGGAGAGAGAGGGGAGAAGGGGAGAAGTGGAGAGAGAGGGCGAAGGGGAGAGAGAGGGGAAGGGGAGAGAGAGGGGGAAGGGGAGAGAGAGGGGGAAAGGGAGAGAGAGGGGAGAAGGGGAGAGAGAGGGCGAAGGGGAGAGAGAGGGGAAGGGAGAGAGAGAGGGGAAGGGGAGAAAGAGGGGAGAAGGGGAGAGAGAGGGCGAAGGGGAGAGAGAGGGGAAGGAGAGAGGGGAAGGGGAGAGAGAGGGGAAGGAGAGAGAGGGGAGAGAGAGTGGAAGGAGTGGGAGAGAGGGCAAGGGGAGAGAGGGAGGGGAAGGGCGGGATCGTTTCATCGCGCCTTCTCGTCTCGCGCCATCTCGGTAACGTTGACGGAAGGGTGCGTTTGTCTGGTCGATCACCCCAATGGGAAGGGGAGAGAGAGTGTGGAAGGGAGGAAGGGGGACTGGGAGAGAGAAAGTGGAAGAAGAGAGAGGAAGGACGCAGGGGAGGGAGAGGGAGAAGGGGAGAATCTGAAAGGAAAGCGAAGAGAGAGACAGGGAAGGGAGAGAGGAGGAATGGGAAAGGGAGGGGGGAGAGGGAGAGTGAAAAGGCAGAGGTGGAAGGAGAGAGAGGGAGGAGAGAGTGGGTCAGGAGGGGAGAAAGGGAGAAAGGGAGAGAGGGGGAAGGGGAGAGAGGGTGAGGGGACGGAGTGGGAAGGAGGGAGAGGGGAATGAGTGAGAGACGGGGAAAGCGAGAAAGCAGGAATGAGGTACTGAAGTTACATGATCAGCCATGATATTGAATGGTGGTGCAGGCTCGAAGGGCCGAATGGCCTACTCCTGCACCTAGTTTCTATGTTTCTATGATTCTATGTCCGTTGTACCCCGTAGGGGACCAAACCCGCACTGTGACTCCGGGAGGAGCTCCTCGGCCACAGGGAGAAGACGGTTGAGGAGGACTCTAGCGACGACTTTCCCAGGGGATGATAACAGGGTGGTCTTGGACCTGGCCTGGAGACAACGAAGGTTGAACAGGTTCCCACTGGGTCTGTAGTTTAGTTCCACTCCAACGGGGAGCTTGTTGACTGTGAGGTGGAGCATGGCAGCGAGGAATATTGAGACCCACGGCAATGTGGGTTAGACTCTTAACTGCCCCTGTGAAACGGTCAAGTGAGGCCCTCAGTTGTGTTCAAGAAGGCTGCTCACCACGACCTTCTCCAGGGGCAATTAGGGATGGGCAATAAATGCCGGCCTTGCTATCGACGGCCATATCCCGCAACGAATCTAAAACAAATATCGGTGGCTCTCAGACTGGATATGAAGAAGACTCGGTCACAGACTGGTCACAGAAAGTGAAAGTGCTGTGGGCTGTATTTAAACTGCGAAGTGAGTCGGTTCCTGTTGATGGTGTCGGCCTGTCGCCGATTGACAGCGAGTTCAGGAACAGAAGCCAAAATTGAGTAGGCCCCAGTGAGATTTGAACCCACGACCCCTGGTTTACAAGACCAGTGCTCTAACCCCTGAGCTATGGAGCCACCTGTAACACCAGCTCATGTTTGCTTCTTACTATTGTTAACAAGGAGGTGGGGCCGGAATATAATCATTCTTGGTGATTCATCCCTGAACAATCATTGGAACATGATTGTTTCTCTGTCTCTCGAGAGGGAAGGGGAGAGAGGAGGAAAAGGAGAGAGAGAATGGTATGGTGAGGTAGTGGGAGATCGACAGAGGGGGAGAGTGAAGGAGGCAAATGGACAGAGATCGAGGTGGAAGGACAGGGAGAGAGAGCAAGGCACAGGAGAGACAAGAAATGGAGTGGGGGAAAGGGAGAGAAGAACAATAGAAGGCAGTGAGAGAGATTGAGAGCCTGAAGTTTGAGGGTCAGTCTCAGAGCTATTTAACATTTATGATTAAAGTCCTTGTTAATTGATGGTGAATTTAAATACTGAGCTAATTGTGAGGAGACCCCAGTGAGATTTGAACCCATGATCTCTGGTTTACTCGACCAGTGCTCTAACCCCTGAGCTATGGAGCCAGCTTCTCGAGACAAGTCAGGGGAAGGAGCAGGAAAGAGAGGGGAAGGGAAATGAGAGAGTGGAAGGAGTGAGAGAGAGGGGGAAGGGGAGAGAGTGGGGGAAGGGGAGAGAGTGGGGGAAGGGGAGAGAGTGGGGGAAGGGGAGAGAGTGGGTAAGAAATGAGAGAGAGGGGGAAGGGAAAAGAGAGAGAGAGAGGGGAGAGCGGGGGAATGGGAAAGAGAGGAGGGAGAGGAAGAGTGAAAAGGCTGAGGTGGAAGGGGAGAGAGGGAGGGGAGAGAGGGAGAAAGGGAGAGAGGGCGAAGGTGAGAGGGAGAAGCGAGGGAGGGGGAAGGGGGGAGAGGGGAATGAGTGAGAGACGGGGAAAGCGAGATAGCGGGAAAGGGAGAGAGGGGTAAAAAGATGTAGAACGGGTCGTGATGGGGAAGGGAGTGGGGGAAAGGGAGAGTGAAGGGAAGAGAGGGGAAGGGGAGGCAGGCAGAGAGGGAAGTGGAGAGTGAGAAGGCAGGGGGGAAGGGGAGAATGAGAGGGGGTAGTGAGATGGAAAGGAGTGAGCGAGAGATGGGAAAAGGGAGAGAGGGGGAAGAGAGAATGAAGGGGGACGAGAGAGAGAGGGGGAGGGGAAGGGAGAGAGAGGGGGGAGTGGAGAGAGAGAAGTGGAGAGAAGGGAGGGAGAGAGAGATGGGAGTGGCAGAGAGGGGAAAGCGGAGAGAGGGATAAGAGTGAGAGAGAGAGGAGGGAAGGGAGAGAGAGGAGGAGGAATGAGAGAGCGAAGTGGAGAGAGGGGAGGTGAGAGAGAGATGGGAGTGGAGACAGAGAGGGAAGGGGAGAGTGAGAAGGCGTCATGAGAGGGAAAGGAGTGAGAGAGATGGGAAAAGGGAGAGGGGGGAAGAGAGAGTGAAGGGGAAGGGAGGGAGATAAAATAGCCCAAGGCAACTCAGTCACACTCTGGCTCAATCTCTCTCTATCTCTCTGTCTCTCTCGCTCACTCTCTCTGTCTCTCTCTCTCTCTCGCTCACTCTCTCTGTCTCTCTCTCATTCTCACTTTCTCTGTGTCACTCTCTCTCTCTGTATCTTTTTCACTTTCTTTCTGTCTCGTGAGTGGGAAGGGTAGAGAGAGAGAGAGGAGGGAGGGGAGATAGAGGGGAAGAAAGGCAGAGGGAGAGAGTGAAAATGGTAAAGGGAAAGTGAGAGCGAGAGGGGAATGGGGAGAGAGAGGGAAAGGGAGAGAGAGAGAGGGGAAAGGGAGAGAGAGATGGGGAGGGGAGCGAGAGATGGGAAGGAAATAGAGAAGGGGAAGGTGAGAGAGAGGAAGTGGGGGGTGGGAAGGGAGAGAGAAAGGGGAAGGAGAGTGAGCGAGAAAAATAAAGGGAAATGATAGAGAGAGGAGGAAGGGAAGAGATAAATCAAGAGCCTGCAGTTCCAGGGTCGGTCTCAGAGCTTTTTAATATTTATAATTCAAGCCCTTGTCAATTGATGGTGAATTTAAATACTGAGCTCAGTTTTCGTAGGGCCCAGCTACCTGCTCTGAGCTCTCTCTCTCTCGGAGGAAGGGGACAGAGAGAATGGCAGGGTGAGAGAGTGGGGGGAAGGGAAATGGACAGAGAGAGAAGTGAAGAGGTACAAGAGAGAGAAGGGAGAAAGGGGAGAGCCTGTGGTGACAGGGTCAGTTTCATAATTTACAAATAAAGCTCCTTGTTAATTTAAATACTGAGCTCATTTTGAGCAGGCCTCAGTGAGATTTGAACCCACAACCCCTGGTTTACTAGACCAGTGCTCTAACCCCTGAGCTATGGACCCACCTGCCTTGGGCTGTGGGTCATTCCCCAGTTAGTGCTGTGTGTTTGAAGAATGAGGAGTGGTCAGTGAAACGCTCAGATTGTGTCTCATTCCCCAGACTCCTGCCTCCGTCTCTTCAATATTCGCCTCTCAACATCGATATATCGTGTCTTTCACGTAGTAAAACATCCCAAGGCAACTCAGTCACACTCTCTCCCAATCTCTCTGTCTCTCTGTCTCATTCCCTGCCTCTCACTCTCTCTCCGTGTCTCTCTCACTTATTCTCTGCTTCTGGATGGGGAAAGGGAGAGAGAAAAGGAGAAGAAAAGAGATAGAGGGGGAGGGGGAAGAGATAGAGGGAGAGGGGAGCGAGAGGGGAAGGAGTGACAGAGATAGGGGGAAGGGAAAAGAGGAAAATAAGCCTGTTGTTCCAGGGCACCAGTTCCCACTGTCACAGGACGGGAGAGTGGAGAGCACCAGTTCCCACTGTCACAGGACAGAGAGTGGAGAGCACCAGTTCCCACTGTCACAGGACGGGAGAGTGGAGAGCACCAGTTCCCACTGTCACAGGACAGAGAGTGGAGAGCACCAGTTCCCACTGTCACAGGACAGAGAGTGGAGAGCACCAGTTCCAACTGTCACAGGACAGAGAGTGGAGAACACCAGTTCCCACTGTCACAGGACGGGAGAGTGGAGAGCACCAGTTCCCACTGTCACAGGACAGAGAGTGGAGAACACCAGTTCCCACGGTCACATGAACATCCGGTAGTGCCCACAAAGGAAGTGGAGTGTGGGAAATTGCACTCTGCTTCGATTGAAGGGTGGTAAGGCCAATTCTGCGTCGGGAGCAGGACTTCCACGCTGGGGGGCTAAAATTCCCAGCCCAAGAAGGTTACCACCCCCAAGGTGGGGGCCTGTGCTGGGCGATGAATTGAGAATGGGGCATGGGATTGAGGGGCCACATTGCAGCGAAGGTGTGGGAGGGGCAGGGGGCAATGTGTGTTGGACGGTCGGGCCTGGGGGTTCAGGGGGGTCTGTGCCTCGGTGCTGGGAGTGTTCGGGACTCTGCACAGATGACAATTGGTGGATGTGGTGTGGTTGGCTACGCGGGGGCTGGGTGATTGACATCTGAGTGTGTTTGGCATTTGGGAAGGATTCTGACAGGACGGGCCGTGTTGGGTGCGGGGGGAGCATTCCCAGTGTTGGATGGGTCCGGAGCCAGGGGGCCCGCTCTTGGAATGGGGGTGGGCTGTTTGGGAGAGACATCTTCATTCGGGGAGTTGTTGGTCTGTGGGGTTCCCTGCCACGGAGAGTTATTGATGCCAGTTCATTGGATATGTGCAGGAGGGAGTTGGATGTGGTTTTTTCGGTTGGGGAGGGTCGGGGGGTGATCAGCCAGGTATTTAAACACTAAACTAATTTTTAGTAGGCCTCAGCGAGATTTGAACCCTTGACCTCTGATTTACTAGACTAGTGCTCTAACCCCTGAGCTATGGAACCATCTGCTCTGGGAAAGTCAGCGGAAGGAGCAGGAAAGAGAGGGGAAGGGTAAAGAGAGAGGGGGAAGAGGAGACTGGGAAGAAGAGACAGTGGAAGGGGAGAGAGAGAGAGGGGAAGGGGAGAGAGAGAGTGGCAGGGGAGAAATGGGGAAGGAGAGCGGTTGATGCGAGTGAGGGAAAGGAGGGCGAGACAGGGAAAGCGAAATAGCGGGAAAGGGAGAGAGGGGTAAAAAGAGTTGTGATGGGGAAGGGAAGAATCTGTAGGAAAGGGAGAAGTATTTAAATACTGAGCTAATTTTGAGTAGGCCCCAGTGAGATTTAAACTCACGACCCGCTGATTTACTAGACCAGTGCTCTAACCCCTGAGCTATGGAGCCACCTCCTCTGGTAAAGGCAGGGGCAGGAAGAGGAAAGAGAGGGACAGGGAAAAGAGAGAGTGGAAGATGTTCTGTCTTTAATCAAGAGTCAGACGAGATACTGCAAGCCCAAAGTAAGGTGTGACCTTAGTCCTTTATCACAGGTCTCCAGAGTGCCTCTCCAGCCTGTGAGGCTTCCTTAAGTACAGGTGCTCCCAAGGGATTGTGGGATCCCTTGGGACTCCAGAAGATAAGCCCTCTGGTGGTCAGACATGATAATTACAGGTTTACATTCATAACAACACTTCCCCCCCCGCCCCCTGCCCCAAAGTCAATAGTGTAACTATTAACAATGTGAGTCGATCTGGGGCCTTCCTTGACCTGGTTGATCGTCTCGGTGTGAAAGCTGGTGTTGGTGAATCATTTGCTGGGCCCTCGCTGGGCTGCTGTGCAGCTGGCCTTGCTGGGCTGCTGGGGGGTGATGGGTTCTGCTTCGTGGTCAACCGCTGGGTCAGTTGCTACGTCTGTGTGTTGGACGGACGGTAGAGTGTGTTGTGGGTTGTTCTGGATAGTCTGTAAATCTCAGTTTGATTTGGTTCAAGTGTTTTCTGCAGGTGAGTCCATTTCTGAGTTTGACCACAAACACCTTGCTCCCCTCTTTGGCCAAAACAGTGCCAGCAGTCCACTTGGGACCTTGTCCATAGTTCAACACAAATACAGGATCGTTTTCTTCAATTTCGCGTGACACATTTGTGCGATCACGTTATGTATTCTGTTGAAGCCGCCTGCTCTCTACCTGTTCGTGTAGATCAGGGTGGACTAACGAGAGCCTTGTCTGAAGTGCTCTTTTCATCAGCAGTTCAGTGGAAGGGACCCCGGTAAGTGAGTGGAGTCTTGTGCGGTAACTGAGCAGGACTGTTTCCCTCTCCTTGCCCTCACTCCCTCCCCCCACCCTCCCCACTGCTCTCTCTCCCCCCATCATAAAAGGTTTATAAAACAACATCACTTTGTTCACAGTACTTGTAGCAGCACTTGTGTGCTGAGAGATTTGCTTAGTATTGTCACTGGTGGCAATAAACACCTGGGCTGTCGCTGTGGCCTTACTCAAGGTTGGGGTCTCTATCGTCAAAAGTTTGCGAAGTTTTATTTCATGGTCAACGCCAAGTACAAAGAAATCCCTGAGCATACGCTCCAAATGTCCTTCAAATTCGCAATGTCCTGCAAGGCCCCTTAGCTCAGCGACATAGCTCGCCACTTCCTGGCCTGTCATCCCAGGGAAGCTGGAGGCTATTGGCCTCATGCTCCTGGTGTTGGCCCTGGTGGCCATGGGGCTGTAGGGCTGGTCTGGTGCAGATTGCCATTGGTGGTGGCTGGGCTGCCCATTGACCACTTGTCCCTGTAGTGGGACTGCTCCCACTGCCTGTGTGTGTGTCCTGCAAGGAGCATCACATTCGTTCCAAAGGTCCAGGCTACATGGTCAGGTAGCCTGCTGGACCTGGGGGTCTCCCACAGGGGCATTCCATTGGCATCAGCATGGTCCCTGTAGGGCTCAATGTCCTTTACCGGTATACATGACACCTTGGCTCTGATCACGCATAGTCGAGCTTGCATTATACATTCTAGCATTTGCATCACTTTTGGGTGTCCTGGTTTCAACAGACATGGTTACATTAGGCATTTCACAATCTCTATCATTACTGTTAAGCATAATAAACTTGTTCTTAACCTGCATTCATCTCATTAGTCACATTAGTTAAACCAGCATCACAATTCATGGTTACATTGCACACATTTCCATTCTTGCACCCTTGAATTGCATCTTTAGCTTTAAAGTCCGTGCACTCAAATAGTTGGAACTGCCCCTTGAAATTTTTTTGGTTACCGGTCTCCTTAAAGGGAGCTTTCAAATCCGATTGGCCGCTCGATGTCATGTGCTGCTTCTCCATGTTGACTCGTAGCATGGAGGAGGTCTGCTGCCTGTTGCTTGTGGTGCTGCAGCCATTTTGTGGTGCTCTTTTCTTCCACATGCTTGTGGTGCTGCAGCCATTTTGTGGTGCTCTTTTCTTCCACATGCTTGTGGTGCTGCAGCCATTTTGTGGTGCTCTTGTCTTCCACATGCTTGTGGTGCTGCAGCCATTTTGTGGTGCTCTTTTCTTCCACGTGCTTGTGGTGCTGCAGCCATTTTGTGGTGCTCTTTTCTCCCACGTGCTTGTGGTGCTGCAGCCATTTTGTGGTGCTCTTGTCTTCCACGTGCTTGTGATGCTGCAGCCATTTTGTGGTGCTCTTTTCTTCCACATGCTTGTGGTGCTGCAGCCATTTTGTGGTCTTGCTGCAGGCAGGAGACGGTGCTCTTTTCCTCCACAGCACCACTTCGCCTGATGTGGACCCGGTTCATCCAATTCCTGCCCAGCAGCGTGGGACCGTCGCCGGCTACAATCCACAGGTGGAGTTTGTGTAACACACCGCCCTGGGAGACCTGGACGTCTACAGTCCCTGTAACGTTCCCTCTGCCCACCTTCGGCTCGCTTGCCGTGTTGGAGTTCCGAGTAGAGCGCTTGCTTTGGGAGTCTCGTGTCTGGGGCATGCGGACTATGTGACCTGCCCAGCAGATAGCTCTTGGTCGGCCGGCGCGGACACGATGGGCCAAAATGGCCTCCTTCCCTGCTGTAAGTTTCTATGAGTCGGTGATACATCGGTGTCTCTGAGACTGGATGTGGAAAAGGTGGGATACAGACTGGGAGTGGGAAGTGAAAGTACTGTGGGCAGATTGTAAAGTGCGGAGTGAGCGGTTCCTGTTAATGGTGTCGGCCTGTCGCTGATTGACGGTCAATTCAGTAACAGAAGCCAAAATTGAGTAGGCCCTAGTGAGATTTGAACTCACGACCCCTGGTTTGACAAGACCAGTGTTCTAACCCCTGAGATATGGAGCCACCTGCTCTGGGACAGACAGAGGAAGGAGCAGGAAAGAGAGGGGAAGGGAAAAGAGAGCGTGGAAGGAGTGAGAGAGAGAGGAAAGGGAACAAGAGGGAGGGAAAGGAGAGAGAGAGAGGGGAAGGGGAGAGGGAGCGTGGAAGGGGAGAGCGAGACGAGAAGGATTGAGAAAGGGAAGGGTAGAGAGAGGGGGGGATGGGAGCGAGTGTAAGGGGAGAGAAAGAGAGGGGAAGGGGAGAGAAGGGAAGGGGAGCGAGATGGGAAGGCGAGCGAGGGAGTAGGCAGGGGAGAGAGGGGGAGAAGGGGAGAATCTGAATAGAAGGGGAAGGAAAAGAGAGAGGAGGGGAGAGAGAGGAGTGGAGAGGTAAAGGGAAAGGGGGAAGGAGAGCGAAGGGGAAGAGAGTGGGTCAGGGAAAGAGGAGGAGGGGAGAGAGGGGGAGGGGAGAGATGGGGAAGATATAGGAGGAAGGAGAGAGAGGGGAAGGAATGGGGAGAGAATGAAAGTAGAGAGGGAAGGGGAGAGAGGGGAAGGGGAGAGAGAGAGCAAGGGGAAGGGTAACCTGGGAGGGGAAGGGGAGAGAGAGAGAGAGAGTGAAAAGGGAGAGGAGAGAGGGGGGAAGGAGTGAGAGAGGGAAGGGGAGAGACGAGGAAGGGGAGAATCTGAAAAGAAAGGGAGAAGAGAGAGAGAAGTGGTAGAGGAGAGAGGGGGAGGGGACAGGGTGAGTGAGGGGAATGAGTGAGAGACGGGGAAAGCGAGATAGCAGGAAAGGGAGAGAGAGGGGAAGGAATGGGGAGAGAATAAAAGTAGAGAGGGAAGGGGAGAGAGGGGAAGGGGAGAGAGAGAGCAAGGGGAGAGTTCCATCTCCTCCCTCTCTTTCCCCTTCCCCTCACTCTCTCTCCCCTTCCATGCTCCCTCTCCCCTTCCCCCTTCTCTCTCTCTCCTTCCCCTCCCTCTCTTTCCATTTCCTCTCTCTCTCTCTCCTTCCCCTCTCTCTCACTCCTTCCACTCTCTCTTTTCCCTTCCCCTCTCTTTCCTGCTCCTTCCCCTCTCTTTCCCAGAGCGGGTGGCTCCATAGCTCAGGGGACAGAGCACTGGTCTCATAAATCACTGATTGTGGGTTCAAATCTCACTGGGGCCTACTCAAAATTAGCTCAGTATTTAAATTTACTTTCAATTAACAAGGGCTTTAATTATAAATATTAAACAGCTCCCAGACTGACCCTGGAACAACAGGCTCCTTCTTGTCCACATTAAAAGATTAACATATTTAAAAAGTACTTGGATGAACACTTGAAGTGCCGTAACCTACAGGGCTACGGACCGAGAGCTGGAAAGTGGGATTAGGCTGGGGAGCTCTTGGTCAGCCAGCACGGATACAATGGGCCGAATGGGATTATTTCCTTTCCCGACTCTCTCACTCTCTGTTTCTAACATCATCAGAGGCAGTCCCTCGGAATCGAGGAAGACTTGCTTCCACTCTTAACATGAGTACCCCTTTATCCACCCTGTTCGTTACATCCTTAAAGAATTCCAACAAATTAGTCAAACATGACTTCCCCTTCATAAATCCATGCTGACTCTGTCTGACCGAATTATGCTTTTCCCAATGGCCTGCTCCTGAAGGAGTGAGGGAGAGGGAGAGGGGAAGGAGTGTGAGAGAGGGGGAAGGGGAGACTGCGAGGAAGAAAGAGGGAAGAAGTGAGAAAGATTGGAAGGGGGGGAAGAGAGAGAGAGAGAGAGAAAAAGCAGAAGAGAGTGGGCAAGAATGAGTGACAGGTATTTAAATACTAAACTAAGTTAGAGTAGGCCCCAATTAGATTTGAACCTACGACCCCTGGTTGACAAGACCAGTGCTCGAACCCCTGAGCTATGGAGCCACCTGCTCTGGGAAAGACAATGGAAGGAGCAGGAAGGAGAGAGAGGGATGGGAAAAGAGAGAGTGGGGGAAGAAGAGAGAGTGGAAGCGGGTAAGGGGAGGGGAAAGACTTGGAGGGGAAGGGGAGAGAGAGAGGGGAAAGGGAGAGACGGGGAATGAGAGCGGTTGAGGCGAGGGAGGGGGAAGGAGGAGAGGGGAATGAGTGAGAGAGGGGTAAGCGAGATAGTGGGAAAGGGAGAGAGGGGTAAAAAGATGTAGAACGGGTCATGAGAGAGAGAGGGGGAAGGGGAGAAGGTATAGGAAAGGGAAAAGTATTGAAACGCTGAGCTAATTTTGAGCATGCCCCAGTGAGATTTGAACTCACAACCCCTAGTTTACAAGACCAGTGCTCTAACCCCTGAGCTATGGAACCACCTGCCCTAGGAAAGACAGGGGAAGGAGCAGAAAAGAGAGGGGAAGGGAAAAGAGCGAGTGGAAGGAGTGAGAGAGAGGGGGAAGGAGAGAGAGAGGAGCAAAGGGAAAGAGAGGGAGGGGAAGGAGAGAGAGAGAGAGGGGGGAAGGGGAGAGGGAGCATGGAAGGGGAGAGAGAGGGAGGGGAAAGAAAGAGAGAGGGAGGGGAAGGGGAAAGAGAGGGAGGGGAAGGAGCGAGAGAGAGGGGAAGGGGAGAGGGAGCGTGGGAGGGGAGAGCGAGACGTGAAGGATTGAGAAAGGGAAGGGTAGAGAGAGGAGGGGGATGGGAGCGAGTGTAAGGGGATAGAAAGAGAGGGGAAGGGGAGAGAGAGGAAGGGGAGCGAGGTGGGAAGGAGAGCGAGGGGGAGGCAGGGGAGAGAGGGGGAAAAGAGGAGAATCTGAATAGAAGGGGAAGGAAAAGAGAGAGGAGGGGAGAGAGGGGAGTGGAGTAGGAAAGGGAAAGGGGGAAGGAGAGCGAGGGGGAAGAGAGTGGGTCAGGGAAAGAGGGGGAGGGGAGAGATAGGGAAAAGAAAGGAGGAAGGAGAGAGAGGGGAAGGAATGGGGAGAGAATGAAAGTAGAGAGGGAAGGGGAGAGAGGGGAAGGGGAGAGAGAGAGTGCAAGGGGAAGGGAAATGTGGGAGGGGAAGGGGAGAGAGAGAGAGTGTAAAGGGCGAAGAGAGAGGGGGGAAGGAGTGAGAGAGGGAAGGGGAGAGATGAGGAAGGTGAGAATCTGAAAAGAAAGGGAGAAGAGAGAAAGAAGTTGATAGAGGAGAGAGGGGGAGAGGACAGGGTGAATGAGTGAGAGACGGGGAAAGCGAGATAGCGGGAAAGGGAGAGAGGGGTAAAGAGATGTAGAACGGGTCATGATGGGGAAGGGAGAGAGAGATTTGGAAGGGGAGAGAGAGTGTAAGAGAGACGAGAAGAGGAGAGGGGGAAGGGTGTGAGGGGAGCCTGTTTAGAAATTTACAATTCAGCAGAGGAGGACACAGGGTTTAATTAGGAGGGGGAAAATAGAGTATGAGAGGAAGCTTGCAGGGAAAACAAAAACTGACTGCAAAAGCTTCTACAGATATGTGAAGAGAAAAAGATTAGTGAAGACAAATGTAGGTCCCGTGCAGTCAGAATTTAGAATGGGGAACAAAGAAATGGCAGACCAATTGAACAAATACTTTGGTTCTGTCTTCACTAAGGAAGACACAAATAAACTTCCAGATATACTAGGGGATCGAGGGTCTAGCGAGAAGGAGGAACTGAAGGAAATCCTTATTAGTCACGAAATTGTGTTCGGGAAATTGATGGGATTGAAGGCCGATAAATCCCCGGGGCCTGATAGTCTGCATCCCAGAGTACTTAAGGAAGTGTGTCCTAGATATAGTGGATGCATTGGTGATCATTTTCCAACAGTCTATCGACTCTGGATCAGTTCCTATGGACTGGAGGGTAGCTAATGTAACACCACTTTTTAAAAAAGGAGGGAGAGAGAAAACAGGGAATTATAGACCGGTTAGCCTGACATCGGCAGTGGGGAAAATGTTGGAATCAATTATTAAAGATGTAATAGCAGTGGAAAGCAGTGACAGGATCGGTCCAAGTCAGCATGGATTTATGAAAGGGAAATCATGCTTGACAAATCTTCTAGAATTTTTTGAGGTTGTAACTAGTAGAGTGCACAAGGGAGAACCAGTGGATGTGGTGTATTTGGACTTTCAAAAGGCTTTTGACAAGGTCCCACACAAGAGATTGGTGTGCAAAATTAAAGCACATGGTATTGGGGGTAATGTACTGACGTGGATAGAGAACTGGTTGGCAGACAGGAAACATGGAGTCGAGATAAACGGGTCCTTTTCAGAATGGCAGGCAGTGACTAGTGGGGTGCCACAAAGTTCAGTGCTGGGACCCCAGCTATGTATTATATACATCAATGATTTAGACGAAGGAATTGAATGTAATATCGGCAAGTTTGCAGTTGACACTAAGCTGGGTGGCAGAGTGAGCTGTGAGGAGGATGCTAAGAGGCTGCAGGGTGACTTGGATAGGTTAGGTGAGTGGGCAAATGTATGGCAGATGCAGTATAATGTGGATACATGTGAGGCTATCCACTTTGGTGGCAAAAACAGTGAGGCAGAATATTATCTGAATGGTGACAGATTAGGAAAAGGGGAGGTGCAGTGAGACCTGGGTGTCATGGTATATCAGTCATTGAAAGTTGGCATGCAGGTACAGCAGGCGGTGAAGAAGGCAAATGGCATGTTGGCCTTCATAGCAAGAGGATTTGGGTATTGGACCAGGGAGGTCTTACTGCAGTTGTACAGGTCCATGGTGAGATCACACCTTGAATACTGTGTATTGTTTTGGTCTCCTAATCTGAGGAAGGACATTCTTGCTATTGAGGGAGTGCAGCGAAGGTTCACCAGACTGATTCCCGGGATGGCAGGATCGAGATATGAAGAAAGGTTGGATCGACTCGGCTTATATACACTGGAATTTAGAAGAATGAGAGGGGACTTCATAGAAACATATAAAATTCTGACGGGTTTAGACAGGTTAGATGCAGGAAGAATGTTGCTGATGTTGGGGAAGTCCAGAACCAGGGGTCACAGTCTAAGGATAAGAGGTAAGCCATTTAAGACCGAGATGAGGAGAAACTTCTTCACTCAGAAATTTGTGAACCTGTGGAATTCTCTACCACAGAGAGTTGTTGAGGCCAGTTTGTTAGATATATTCAAAAGGGAGTTAGATGTGGCCCTTACGGCTAAAGGGATCAAGGGGGTATGGAGAGAAAGCAGGAATGGGGTACTGAAGTTACACGATCAGCCATGATCATATTGAATGGTGGTGCAGGCTCGAAGGGCCGAATGGCCTACTCCTGCACCTAGTTTCTATGTTTCTATGATTCTATGTCCGTTGTACCCTGTAGGGGACCAAACCCGCACTGTGACTCCGGGAGGAGCTCCTCGGCCACAGGGAGAAGACGGTTGAGGAGGACTCTAGCGACGACTTTCCCAGGGGATGATAACAGGGTGGTCTTGGACCTGGCCTGGAGACGACGAAGGTTGAACAAGTTCCCACTGGTTCTGTAGTTTAGTTCCACTCCAGCGGGGAGCTTGTTGACTGTGAGGTGGAGCATGGCAGCGAGGAATATTGAGCCCCACGGCAATGTGGGTTTGACTCTTAACTGCCCCTGTGAAACGGTCAAGTGAGGCCCTCAGTTGTGTTCAAGAAGGCTGCTCACCACGACCTTCTCCAGGGGCAATTAGGGATGGGCAATAAATACCGGCCTTGCTATCGACGGCCATATCCCAGGAACGAATCTAAAACAAATATCGGTGGCTCTCAGACTGGATATGAAGAAGACTCGGTTACAGACTGGTCACAGAAAGTGAAAGTGCTGTGGGCTGTATTTAAACTGCGAAGTGAGTCGGTTCCTGTTGATGGTGTCGGCCTGTCGCCGATTGACAGCGAGTTCAGGAACAGAAGCCAAAATTGAGTAGGCCGCAGTGAGATTTGAACCCACGACCCCTGGTTTACAAGACCAGTGCTCTCACCCCTGAGCTATGGAGCCACCTGTCACACCAGCTCATGTTTGCTTCTTACTATTGTTAACAAGGAGGTGGGGCCCGAATATAATCATTCTTGGTGATTCATCCCTGTACAATCATTGGAACATGATTGTTTCTCTGTCTCTCGAGAGGGAAGGGGAGAGAGGAGGAAAAGGAAAGAGAGAGGGGTTAAGGGAGAGAGGGAGGGGAGAGATAGAGGGGGAAGGCGAGAGAGAATGGTACGGTGAGGGAGTGGGGGAAAGGGAGAGGGAAGGGAATTGAGGGGAAAGGGGAGATAGACAGAGAGGAAAGTGGAGAGTGAGAACAGAGGGGCGATGGGTCGAGCGAAAGAGGTGGGAGTGAGAGGGGAAGGAGTGAGAGAGAGAGAGGGTGAAGAGAGAGTGAAGGGTAAGGAAGGAAGGGAGAGAAGGAGGCGGATGGACAGAGATAGAGGTGGAAGGAAAGGAAGAGGAAGGGGGAGGGGAGGAAGTGGGAGAGAAAGGGGGAGTGAGAAAGGGGGAAGGAGAGTGAGTGGAGGAGAGAGAGCGAGGCACAGGAGAGAGAGAGGAGGAAAGAAATGGAGCGGGGGAAGGGAGAGGATGGGTACAGAGGGACGGAAATAGAGAGGGGAAAGGGGAGAGAGAGAGGAAGTGGAGAGTGGGAAGGGAGAGAGAGAGAGACAGGGGAAGGGGGAAAGGGGGACAGGAAGAGGGGGGAAAAGGTGGCAGGGAGAGGGGGGAAAGGGGGACAGGGAGAGGGGGGAAGGAGAGCGAGAGATTTCCAATTCGAATTTGAGCCCGAACAGATATTGATGCATTTTCTTTACCCCGTAAACACACGCTAATGTTCTTTCTCGATCATACTGTCGGTCCTCTCGGCCTTAGACAGACTTCTGGTTGCATAAGCCACCGGTTGCAATTTCCCAAATTGATTAGCTTGTTACAATACACACCCGACCCCGTACGACGACGCATCACATGCTCGTACCAAACGTTTACATGGATCGTACAACACAAGCAATTTGTTTGAACAAGACAGCTTCCTAGCTTTCTCAAAGGTATTTTCTTGGCTTTTACCCCAGACCCATTCATCTCCCTTACGCAGTGGAGGGTGCAGGGGTTCTAACAATGTGCCGAGACCCGGTAAGAAGTTACCAACATAGTTCAGGAGTCCTAGAAACGACCGCAGCTCCGTCACGTTCCGTGGTCTCGGTGCCTTCTCGATTGCCCCCGTCTTCGAATCGGTGGGCCTGATGCCGTCCGCCGCGATTCTTCTCCCCGGGAACTCCACTTCAGGCACCGGGAAAACGCACTGCGAGCATTTCAGCCTGAGCCCCACACGATTAAGCCGACTAAGGAGCTCCTCCACGTTCTGCAAATGCTCGACGGTGTCCCGACCTGTAACCAAGATGTCGTCCTGGAAGACCACGGTGCACGGGACCCACTTCAGCAAGCTTTCCGTGTTCCTCTGAAATATCGCCGTGGCTGATCGAATCCCAAACGGGCATCTGTCGTAAACGAAAAGACCTTTGTGCGTGTTGAGGCAGGTGAGGCCTTTCGAAGATTCCACCAGCTCCTGCGTCATGTAGGCCAAGGTCAAGTCCGGCTTCGTGAATGTTTTCCCCCACCGCCACCAGCGTGACAAATAGGTCGTCTGCCTTTGGTAGCGGGTATTGATCCTGCAGGGAGAAACGATTGATAGTTACTTTGTAATCACCACAGATTATGACGGTGCCGTCTCCCTTGAGGATTGGAACGATCGGACTGGCCCACTCATTGAATTCGATCGGCGAAATGATGTCCTTTCGTTGCAGCCTGTCCAGCTCAATGTCCACCCTCTCTCTCACCATGTAAGGTACCGCTCTCACCTTGTGATGGATGGGTCGCGCCCCCGGAATTAAATGGATCTGTACTTTTGCTCCTTGGAACTTCCCGACGCCTGGTTCGAACAGCGAGGGGAACTTGCTTAGGACCTGGGCACATGAGGTGTCGTCGACGGATGTATCTTTCCCAGCCAGCTCCTGCCGAACAGCGTGGGGCCATCGCCCGGTACCACCCACAGTGGTAAATCATGCACCGCTCCATCGTAGGAGATCTTTCCGGTAGCACTGCCGATTACGGGAATCAGTTCCTTTGTGTACGTTCTAAGTTTGGTTCGAATGGGAGTCAGGACTGGCCTTGAAGCCTTGTTGCACCACAACTTATCGAAAGTCTTTTTGCTCATTATGGACTGGCTCGCGCCCGTGTCCAGCTCCCTGGACACCGGGAGCCCATTTAATTCAACCTTCAGCATTATCGGGGGACACTTTGTGGTAAATGTGTGCACCCCATATACCTCTGCCTCCTCGGTCTGAGGCGCTGGTTCGTCATGATCCACAGTGGATCTGTCCTCCTCTGCAACAAGGTGGTTTGCAGGATTAGCAGGGTTTGCAGCTCGCCTGCACATACGTTGGAGGTGTCCCATTGTTCCACAGCCCTTGCAAACGTACCCTTTGAAGCGGCATGAATGGAATCAGTGATCACCCCCGCAGCGCCAACAAGGTGTTAATGGCCTTGTATTCACCACCCTTGATGGCGGACTCTGAGTCATCTGCGGATGTGCAGCTACAGGCGTGTAAGTCCTGCCATGTACATTTCGATTCGAAAACAACGTTACTTTGTTCACAGTACTTGTAGCAGCACTAGTGTGCTGAGAAATTTGTTTGGTATTGTCACTGGTGGCGATAAACGCCTGGGCTATCGCTATGGCTTTACTCAAGGTTGGGGTCTCTACAGTCAAAAGTTTGCAAAGTATTACTTCATGGCCAATGCCAAGTACAATGAAGTCCCTGAGCATATGGTCCAAGTGTCCTTCAATTTCGCAATGTCCTGCAAAGGCGCCTTAGCTCGGTGACATAACTTGCCACTTCCTGGCCTTCAGACCTCTTGTACGTGTAGAACCGATACCTCGCCATCAGAACACTTTCCTTCAGGTTCCGATGCTCCCGGACCAGTGTGCACAACTCATTGTACGACTTGTCTGTGGGTTTCGTTGGAGCGAGCAGGATTGTCATGAGGCCATATGTTGATGGCCCACAAACGGTGAGGAGGATCGCCCTTGGTTTGGCAGTGTTCGTTTCTTCTTCCAGCTCGTTGGCCACAAAGTATTGCTCAAGTCGTTCCACGAAGGTTTCCCAATCATCTCCCTCCGAAAATTTCTCCAGGATGCTCACAGTTCTCCGCATTGTTGCATTGGGGTTCGTCATCTGTACCTCGTCGCCTGTTGTTATGTCTTGAAAAAAGTGTCAGACTAGATGCTGCAAGCTCAAAGTAAGTGTGACCGTAGTCCTTTAGTGCAGATCTCAGAGTGCCTCTCCAGCCTGTGTGGCCTCCTTATATACAGGTGCTCCCAAGGGATTGTGGGCTCCCTTTGGACTCCGGGGGATAAGCCCTCTGGTGGTTAGACATGGTAATTACAGGTTTACATACATAACAGAAGGAGTGAGAGAGAGGAGGAAGGGGAGAGAGTGGGGAAGGAGAGAGAGTGGGGAAGGAGTGAGAGAGAGGGGGAAGGGGAAAGAGTGGGGAAGGAGTGAGAGAGGGAGGAAGAGAGAGGGAAAGGGGAGAGAGAGGGGAGGGGAAAGAGAGAGAGGAGAAGGGGAGAGAGTGGGGAAGGGGAGAGAGAAGGAGGAAGAGAGAGGGAAAGGGGAGAGAGAGGGGAGGGGAAAGAGAGGGAGGAGAAGGGGAGAGAGTGGGGAAGGGGAGAGAGAGGGAGGAAGAGAGAGGGAAAGGGGAAATAGAGGGAGGGAAAGGGGAGATAAAGGGAGCGGATGGGGAGAGAGAGAGAGTGGAAGGGGGAGCGAGTGGGGAAGGTGTGAGTGAGGGAAGGGGAGAGAGGGGGAAGGAGAGAGGGTGAGGTGAGGGAAGGGGAAGGAGGGAGAGGGGAATGAGTGAGAGACGGGGAAAACGAGATAGCGGGAAAGGGAGAGAGGGGTAAAATGATGTAGAACGGGTCGTGATGGGGAAGGGAGAGAGGAATTTGGAAGGGGAGAGAGTGTGTAAGAGAGACGAGAAGAGGAGAGAGGAAAGGGAGAGAGAAAAGTGAAGGAGTGAGAGAGAGGGGGGAAGGAGCGAGAGAGAGGGTAACGAGTGTGTAAGAGCGGGAAGGGGAGAGAGAGAGGGAGGAGAAAGGGGAGAAGGCAGAGGGTGAGAGAGGGGAATGAGTGAGAGATGGGGAAAACAAGATAAAAATGTAGAACAGGTTGTGTAGATGGGGAGGGCAGAGAAAGATTTGGAGCCTCTGCCTCCTCGGTCTGAGGCTCTGGTTCATCGTGTTCCACCATGGATCTGTCCTCCTCTGCAACATGATGGTTTGCAGGATTAGCAGGGTTTGCAGCTCGCCTGCACATACGTTGGAGGTGTCCCATTGGTACACAGCCCTTGCAAACGTATTCTTTGAAGCGGCATGAATGGAATCGATGATCACCAAGACCACCCCAACCTCTGTCGTCGAGCTACAGTACGCGGACGACACCTGAGTCTGCGCACATTCAGAGGCTGAACTCCAGGATATAGTCAATGTATTTACTGAGGCGTACGAGAGCACGGGCCTTACACTAAACATCCGTGAGACAAAGGTCCTCCACCAACCTGTCCTCGCCGCACAGCACTGCGCCCCAGTCAGCAAGGTCCACACGTGGCCCTGGACAACGTGGACCATTTCCCAAACCTCGGGAGCCTCCTATCAACAAGAGCAGACATTGACCACCAGATCCAACACCGCCTCCAGTGCGTCAGTGCAGCCTTCGGCCGCCTGAGGAAAAGAGTGTTTGAAGACCAGGCCCTCAAACCTACCACCCAGCTCATGGTCTACAGGGCTGTAGTAATACCCGCCCTCCTGTATGGCTCCGAGACATGGATCATGTACAGCGGACAGCTCAAGTCGCTGGAGAAATACCACCAACGATGTCTCCGCAAGATCCTACAAATGCTGGTAAATATTTTCTGCATCCTCTCTAACAGGCTCGAGGGGCCGAATGGCAGAGACAGAGAGAGACAGAAAGAGAGAGAGAGAGACGTAAAGGGCAGAGAGAGAGACAGAGCGACTGGCAATGAGAGGGGGGGAAATAGAAAGTGAGAATGAAGGGAAAGGCAGAAGCGGAGAGATAGAGAGAAGAATAAAGGAGTGAGAAAGATTGGTGAAGGGGGCAAATAGGAGTCTGTTGTTTCTGGGTTGGTTACAAAGCTGTTTAATATTTATTATTAAGACTCTTGTTAATTGACAGTGAGTTTAAATACTGAGCTAATTTTGAGTAGGCCCCACTGAGATTTAAACTCACAACCCCTGGTTTACCAAACCAGGGCTTTAACCCCTGAGCTTTGGAGCTACCTGTTTTGGCATGTGGGTCATTCCCCAGTTAGTGCTGTGTATCAATCTCTGTTTTGTTCTATCTATCTGTCTGTCTGTCTGTCTGTCTGTCTATCTATCTATCTATCTATCTATCTATCTATCTATCTGTCTGTCTGTCTATCTATCTATCTATCTACTGTCTGTCTGTCTGTCTGTGGCTGTCTATCTATCTATCTATCTATCTATCTATCTATCTGTCTATCTATCTGTCTATCTATCCGTCTATCTATCTATCTATCGATCAGGGGTCAAACACATCGCTGAGGGATGCATTATGGGTAAAAACCCCAACTGGTTCATTTTACCCTTCATCACATCCTGGGAATAAAGCAGGAAGTGTGAAATATCGGGTTTTCTACGGGTGGCTCTGAGACTGGGTGATTCATCCCTGAACAATCATAACAACACAAGAAATAGGAGCAGGAGTGAGAGAGAGAGCCAGAGACAGAGAGACTGAGAGAATGAGGCAGATTGTGACTGAGTTGCCTTGGGATGTTTTACTGCGTGAAAGACCCAATATATCGATGTGGAGAAGCGAATATTGAAGAGACGGAGGCAGGAGTCTGGGGGATGAGACACAATCTGAGCGTTTCACTGACCCCTCCTCATTCTTCAAACACACAGCACTAACTGAGGAGTGACCCACAGCCCAAGGCAGGTGGCTCCATAGCTCAGGGGTTAGAGCACCGGTCTAGTAAACCAGGGGTCGTGGGTTCAAATCTCAATGGGGCCTACTCAGAATTGGATCATAATTTAAATTCATCGTCAATTAACAGGAGCTTTAACTATAAATATTAAAAAGCTCCCAGACTGAACCTGGAACCTTTTTGTCCACATTAAAAGATGACCACATTTAAAAAGAACTTGAAGTGCTGCAACCCACAGACCTCGAGCCGGAAAGTGGGATGAGGCTGGGTTGCTCTTGGCCGGTCGGCGTGGATACGATGGGCCGAATGGGATTCTGCCTCTCCCTTACTCTTTTTCCTTCTCACTCAATCTCTCAACCTGACTTTCTCTTTCTCTTTGTCTCCAACATCATCAGCATAGGTGTGATATATTCACAGGGCACAGCACACACAGCTTCCTAACATGGCGCGCAGCTCTCTCGGAAGTCTCCGGAAACCCGCCGAATTCTGTTTATTATTAACTCTGCACTTGCAGTACACAATACGTCCACATCCTCAATGTGGAGCTACAAACATTACAAGCTGACAGACATTGCAAGAGGCAGTCCCTCGGAATCGAGGAAGACTTGCTTACACTCTTAAAATGAGTTCCCCTTTATCCACCCTGTTGGTTACATCCTCAAAGAATTCCAGCAAATTAGTCAAACATGACTTCCCCTTCATAAATCCATGCTGACTCTGCCTGACCGAATTATGCTTTTGCCAATGGCCTGCTCCTGAAGGAGTGAGAGGAGAGTGGGGGGAGGGGAGAGCGGGGGAAGGGGAGAGAGAGAGGGGGGAGGGGAGAGAGGGGGAAGGGGAGAGAGGGGGAAGGAGGAGAGAGAGAGGGGGAAGGGGGGAGAGGGGGAAGGGGGGAGAGAGGGAAGGGGAGAGAGGGAGAAAGGGGGAGAAGTGCAGATCCATTTGCAGCCCCCCGAGGCACAGGCCGCTCATCGCGGCCACCAGGAGGCGAAGACCAACCGAGCAGCGGTTACAGATGGAGGGTACCCAGCACCCGAAGCCGACGACCTCTTGGCGGCGACGGAAGAGGCTCCAGGTCGACCAAGCGGAGCGGGGCTCCGGCCGAAACCATCCGAATGTGTCTTCCCGACGCCAGAGGTGGAAATCCCTGGGGAGGAAGATGGCGGCAGTCGAGAGAAGCGTCCAGACCACGGGTCGAGAGAAACGTCCAGACCACGGGATGTGGCCGCTACGGAACAGAGGCATATGTTGGCCAGCGAGGAAGGCCACTGGGTTTGGGGCAAAGGTAAAGGGGGGGGCCGCTGAGAAGGCCAGGAACCCACTATGTTCCAATAAGTTGTTTGCACTGTGGAACCCATGTGAGCGTTCTTTCGCGGCCAATGGTGTACTATCATATGGGGTCGGGGGTACGTTAAAACAAGCCAAAGTAGCGGGCAAACAACAACCGGTCGTATATGTATCTGACAAAGTACTTGTCGCAAGTGATGTGTTATCACATTACCGCCTGCTCACGGCGAACCGCCAGACGGGAGTGTTGCAGCTTATCCGTCGCAAAGACTTGCCACTAGGGGGCACACCTGTGGGAGGCCTAAGGGTCACTTGTGCACCCTGGGACAAGCAGGTACATAAGGTGATCCACCATGCTGCTTCCCCACTCTGGGGTCTCAATAAAGAGACCAAGGTCACAATAGTTTCAGCTTACGATACGGTCCCGTGGATTTATTCTGAACATAACAGTGA